>NW_006203092.1:2317923-2331515 GCF_000334495.1 Tupaia belangeri chinensis | reverse complement strand
CCTGGGGGGGGGGGGGATTTCTTGCTTTCTGTCTCTCTCTCTCTCCCTGTCTTTCTGATGAGTGCATGCACCCTATAGCAAAAAACTCTCAAAAAAATCATCTATTACAAATAAGTCAATACTAGTTCATAATTTTTTTATTTATTTTTATTTTATTATTTATACATTCAATCACTTTATATCATTTAGATTGTAAAAAGACTTTACCCAGTATGACATACACCTCAGTCCAGCCCATTTGAAAATACTATATACATCATCATCAACAGGTAATAAACCATACCTGTGTCCCACACATGTCTTAGTTCTCTATTTTTATCCCAAGATTTCCTTTCCTACAGTTTTGCCCTCTCCCAATCTCCTTCCACTTTGTCCCTAGTGTCCATAACGATTTTCAATGCTGTTATGTCCTCCAGTCTTTCAGTCTCTACCACAGAGTGTGGGCAGTCAGTATGTGTTAAGTGGAGACATACAATGTCTCTGCTTCATAGCCTGACTTGTTTCACTCAGCAATAAATCTTCCATATTCATCCACTTTCTAACAATGCCAGGGTCTTGTAGTTTTTATGGATGAGTAGTATTTCATGCAGTATATGTACCACACTTTTTCAATCCATTCATCTGTTTATAAACATTTGGGTTGGTTCCATGTCTTAGCAGTCATGAATAATGCCACAATAAATATAGATATGAAAGTACTTTTCCAACTGAGGGTTCTCTTGTCCTCTGGGTAGATACCCAGGAGTGGAGTGTCTGGATCGTGTGGTAGTTCGATTTGGAGGTCTTTAAAGGAACCTCCATTTTGTTCTCCACAGTTGTTAGACCAATTTACATTCCCACCAACAATGTAGGAGACGTCCCCTTTCACCACATTCCCACCAGCACTTACCATTTTTTTTTTTAATCTTTGCCATTCTGACTGGGGTTAGGTGGTATCTCATTGTGGTCTTGATCTGCATCTCCCTTATGATGAGGGATATTGAGCATTTTTTCATAGGCCTTTTAGCTGTTCGTATATCTTCCTTAGAGAGTTGTTTATTCAGCTCATTTTTCCATCTTTTAATCTTTCAAGGTAAGCCGTTTGAGTTCTCTGTGCATTCTGGTTATCAGTCCCTTATCTGAGGCATAGTTTACAAAAATTTCCTCCTATTCTGAGGGTTGTCAATTCACACTAATTACTGTGTCCTTTACTGTGCAGAAACTTCTTAATCTGATGTAATCCCACTTGTCTATTTTGGGGACTGTGCTTTAGGAGTCTTGCTTAAGAAGTCTTTGCCTACCTCAATGTCTCTGAGAGCTTTCCTAGTGTTTACTACCAGTAATTTTATAGTTTGAGGTCTTAGGTTTGGATCTTTGTTTCACTTTGAGTTGATGTTTGCTAATGGTGACAGATAGGGGTTCAGATTCATCTTTCTGCAGGTGAATACCAAATTTTACCAGAACCCTTTGCTAATGATTTCCTCTCGCACTGGATTGAGTGGTACCCTTTTTTTATAGATCAGTTGGCTGTAGGTGTTGGGGGTTATTTCTGAGGTCTCTACTCTGTTCCATTGGTCCTCATGTCTGTTTTTATACCAATACCATGGTGTTTTGATTATCATAGCTTTGTAATATATTTTGGAGTCAGAAATTAAGAAGTCACCCACTCCACTCTTTTTTTTTGGCAATATGGGGTCTTTTCTTATTCCAGATTAATTCCGTGATTGTCTTTTCTAGATCTGTGAAAAATACCTTTTGTAACTTTATAGACATTGCATTAAACACATAGATTAATTTGGGTAGGATTGCCATTTTGATTATATTAATTCTCCCAATTCAGGAACATGGGCTGTCCTTCCACATTTTGTGTCATTTTCAATTTCCTTTTTTAAGATTTTCATTATTTTCCTTATAGAGGTATTTGACTTCCTTGGTTAGTTTTATTCCTAGGTATCTTATACTTCTGAGTAATTGACTATTAATTCAGATAAACATTAGCAAACCATGACAGAAGATAAGACAGGTCAAATAAAGACAGGGAACAATAGGCCTTGAGTGGAAGCATGAGACAGAAGGATGAAACTACCCAGTGCTTGAAACCTTCAATTATCTCTTAAAATTCTAATGTGTCTTAAAGACCAGTTGAGGGTTAGATTGACAGTTTAGAGCCCTACAATCCCCAGACACAAGTGAAGTCTCTATCCATCTGTGAAATATTTTTCAAGGCCCTCCATAAAGGCACTCATGAGAAAAATCTGTGGCAGAGCATGAGACCTGCATGCCTCCTTCAAGGCCACAGTGCACAAGTTCTGCCAAAGAGTGGAGCAAAGGCACTGCAGAAGTCCACCCATTCTCCAAAATCTCTGAGAATACAAGGAAATGACTGGCTACCATGAGGGAAACAAAACCTCCCATGTCCTGCACTCCTATCAAATGTGAAGCAAAAGCCACCAGCCACCAGAGAAGGGGTAAGAAATATGACTTTGGTTTGCCTTGAGGCAGAAGCCAACTTCTTTTGTTGGACAGAAATTTTTCCAACCCCCATTCTAGGCAAAGATCAGCTCTAGCTAGGAATGTAGTAAAAATTCCAGTTTAGGCTGATCAACACAGAGATTTGAAGCATGGTCACCATGTGGGATCTAGCTTCTCTTAGCATAGCATTACCACTACACTACAGAGCTGGCCCTGTCACTGATATTATGATAGTATTTTTAATTTAAGACAAGTTCTCACTGTCACAATCCTCCTGCCTCAACTTCCCAGCTGGGACTATAGGCTCTTTTTTTAGACAGTGTCTCACTATGTTGCCAGTATAGCCATGAACTCAAAATCTTCCAGACTTAGCCCCCCAATGTTGTTGGAATTACAGTTGCATGCTACTATGCCCAGCCTTTAAGTTGGACTGGGAATTAAACCTGGATTGCCAGCATGGTCCCCACCTGTGCAGCAGTTTCTTAGCATGCACCATTGCTGCTGCGTTAGAAAATGCAACCTTAAAAATCACTACAAGGTAGTACAATACAACCACTAGTATTACTAATATAAAAATACTAATCATGCCAAGTTTTGAAAAGTGTGTGGGAAAAACTGTATTTATTGTTAGAAGAAATGTAAAATGACAACCACTTTGAACAGTTTTTTGTAATAGTAATCATGCATTTATTATATGAGCCAGCAATTCCAGTCCTGGGTGTATACTCAAGAGAATTGAAAATGCTTGTACAATGTCCTATAATTGAGTGGTTTTAGTAGTTTTAGCCATAAATGACACAAAATACAAATAATCCAAATGTACTCCAATTGGTGATTGGATAAACTAATTTTGATTGAATTATAAGTGGAATACTACTGAGTGATTAAAAGGAATGTACTACCGATATATGCAACAAAATAGTTAATTTTCAAAAGCATTAAATTAAGTCAAACTGTCTAACACAAAAGACATATACTGCATGATTCCAGTTTATGACATTCTAGAAACAGTAGAACTGTGGAGACAGAAAATAGATCAACGGTTTCTAGTGGCCATGGATAAAGGGAAGGGGTTGGCTGAAAATGTCCTTAAAAAAATCCTTTGGGAGTGATTAAAATGGCATACCTTGGTTGTGATGGCCTTGAAACAATGGCATACACTTTTCAGAAATGGTAAATGTATGTTTTTGTGTGTAAACTCTGTTGCTCAAAAGAGAGAAAAACTTAGAACATTTTTTTTTTGAGAGGTTTTTGCTATAGGGCGTGTGTGCTCGCTAGACAGACAGAGAGAGACAGAGAGACAGAAAGCGAGAAATCACCCCCCAGGGGGATGGCCACGCCACAATCCCTTCTCCTCTATTCTCCTCTTGGGATCTTGGGCACGCACGCACACATGCCCGGCATGAATTTTAAGCCACCGGGTCCGGGACTCGAACCGCGGTCAACTACATGGGAGTCCAGGGACATAGCCATTACGCTAACTGTTGGCCCTGAAAACTTAGAAATTTTAATAACTAATTCTACTTAATTAAGGTTAAGAACCACTGCAATAGTTCAGCAGAGGTGTCACATTTGTGCACAAGAAGTTGTTGACTCCGATGCTATACCTGAAATTTCTGGGCCACAGCTTGTCACCATGGGAGATAAACCAGGTGCATCCTGATTCCAAAAGTCAATTGCACTCAAGGAAGCAGGTGTGACTTGTCTTCAGTAACTTTTCCCAAAAGGATTGATAACGGAAATTGTCATTACAGGATGTGCAATTGCTGAGAAAAACTATAAAAATAGAATAAAGTTTAGCATAAAAACACAGGAGGTTAGTCGATGAGGTTCTCAGAGAAAAACAATAAATAAAGTTTAGGGTAGAAATAAACTTCTTTAGCTTCGCGCTTTTACATTATCCTGGATCAAAATAAATTACACCACGCCTAATTTAGTATGGGTCTGTGTATGGGTGTGTGTGTGTTTTCTTGAATGTTTTAGAGAATGTATTTTTTTCAAATCTATGCTTTGATTCCTAAAAAATAATTCCTGAAAATGAAATGACTAGCTGGACCCCAGAAACAGCTTTTATATTTTATTTTCAACCATGAAAATCAGTATCAAGTAGGTAAATAAGACAAGCTCCTCTCCCTACATGGACTGCTGCAGACAACAGGATTCTGGAAAGTGTGGGGAAAGAGCTCTGAGGGCTCTTGTCATGTTTGCTAATGAGGAAGAGGCTTCAGTGCCTTCATTACAAAAGGACCTACACATTAGCTGTTTGAAGTCCTGTTAGAGTGGTTCAAGCAGAAAGCATTCATTCAGGAACATAATGTGGCTGGATGTGACTGCCAGCAAACGCTTAGGTGGCAGGATTCATTATGCGTGGCCTTTACTGTGGCTCCTTTCCAGTGTTGCCCCATGGACTATAAATATCACTTGCAAAGAAAGGCAGGTTTGTGCATAAAGATGCGTCCCCACATCCCAGAATTCATTTCCAGTTTTTTAACACACCTCCCAATTTTTACATCTTTATTATATTTTTTGAAATATCATTCCTTTTTAATTGACTTTAATATAAATTTCAACTCTGAAATCATTGAAGAGGCCCTTCCAGCTCTAAGGTCCCTGAGCATGAGAAATGAACTCTATTCAAATAAGCAGTTTTACAATCAAGTATATAAGTCAACTGACATATTAAGAATAAATTTTTCCAAACTAAAAATACAAACTTTCAAAAAGGTTTAAAAATTCTGAATGTGTGTGAATTAAATTTTTTATATCATCATGAAATGTGATAACCGAGGGGAGTTTATATAGGTTTGATGTTTTATTCAGGCCGCTCCAGCTATTTTGGTTGATTGCTTGTCAAAACCATATAATTCCTATTTAATCACAAGATTTTTATTTGTGCTTTTTTTTTTCCTCTTTAGTGGGCCCTAATTTTAGCATAGAATTAGTTGTAAAACAGAAAGAAAATTACTATGTTGGAATCTAAATCTAGAAGTCATTACTAATAAACATAGCCATTCTTTACATATGGCATCAAATATTCTAAAATAACTTAAATGCCTTTTTAAAATCTCCTTTTTTAACAAAGGAGATATTAAGTGGGACATTTAATTCACATCTATCCTCTTTTAGGAAATGTACCTTGGTTTTGTTTTATTCCATTCTCTGAAACCAGTCATCATGGGATTATTGACAAACTATCCTATCTTTTTTCTCTTGTTTCTCATAGGTTTGATTATAATGTACAACATTAAAAACAAATTAAGTGCCTGATATAGGAGAGTAATTTAAAAAGCTTATGGTGTACCTATAAAATTTAAACTAATAGTTAAAGATACAAATACTGATTTATGATAGATTACAAAGCAAGGCAATCAGGTTATAAAATAATACACATAATGCAATATAATCTGAAAAGAAAAATTTGTGCTATGTGCACATGAAGGCATGAGAATTAAAAAGAAGACTACTTAAAAGAGTGGCCATCATTGGCTTATAGTCTGGGTGATAATTTCTTCTTTTATGATTTATATTTTCTATGTTTATGATAAATATTAAATACTTATATAATCAAAATGAATATCTAAAATGTATAAGACATTCAAGTTGGAAACTTGGGCAAAGAAAAATAATCAGAAACCAAAAGACCTTCGAAACAAATTTAAAAAGGCATATTTTAATTCTTTTTTTTAATTCTTAAAGTGTATATATGCTGAATAGTCTATATCATGATAATGTTATTCTGGATAAAAAATTGTAAGCCAAAAATGGGGCACAACAAAAATGTAGGTTTAAATAGCAAAGGTATTTTAAGGCCTCTATCAACTTAAAGGCAACATTCTTTGAGTATTCTGAGTGGTTTCACAGAAATATTCACATAATAGGATCTGAGTTGACATTTCCCTGTTATGACCCAGGATGCCACTGTTGATTAAAAGTAAAGCACAAGGCCTACTTTAAAATACAAACTTATAAAGAAGAATATAATAAAAGCACTTGGTGAGTACTCCACTATATGCCAGAAACTGATCTAAATGGTTTACATGTATAACACATTGAATCCTCACATCACTATGATGTAGTATTACTGTTATCCCACTTTGCAGATGAGGAAACTGAGGCTCATAGAGATTAAGCAATTTGCTCAAATACTCAGAGGCTCTCAGCAGAGAATTCAAAACTAGGCAGCCAAAATTTGTGTTCTTCACTACTATGCTATACTATTTCTCAATAGAAAATAATAGGATATTAACAGAAAATAATATCCAAGTATATACATAACTTAGTGTCACGTGAGAGACTATTTTGGTGGACTGATTATAATCAGACTCCTATCAGATGATCTCTAGTGCTAGCTCCCAGATGTATTTTCTCTGCCCTGAGTACTCACTTAAGGCCCTCCTGAGGTTTGGCACATTACAAGTCTATACAATCCTCTCCAGGGTTTTCAGTGAAGCCTGCAATGTCCCCAGAAATTTTCGACTTCCTATATTCTCTGAGGTGCATACAGAACACTGTGATTCAAGGGAACAACCTAGACAAACAAAACAATGGGAGGAGAAGTAAAGACAGTCTCTCTCATATCTCTTCTGAAGGGCCACTATGAATTCTCTCAGCTCATTGACTCTTTGCCCATATTTCTTGGTTATTAGCTCCAGAAGATGTGGGAAAATAAGGTTCCACTATGGCCCCACATATAAAGGAAAGTCCTTGATACCTGCCCCAGGGACAGTCTAATTAATCCTATCATTTTCCATTGTTGTTGGTGTTGTTGTTTTGAGAGAGATTTTTGCTGTAGGGTGCATGTGCTTACCAGAGAGACAGAAAATGAGAAATGACCACCATTACCCCCCAGGGGAGATGGCCATGCTGCAATCCCTTCTCCTCCATTCTTCTCTTGGGATCTTGGGCACACATGCACAAGCACCCGGTGTGAGTTTTAAGCGACCAGGTCCAGGACTCAGACCACAGTCAGTTACATGGGAGTCCAGTGATATAACCATTACACCATCTGCTGGTCCCAATCCTACGATTTTTCTATGAATTTCACATACTAAAGTTTAAGCCCAAGTCTAATGATTAAAATGATAACGTCTTGTACTTGTGAAATCCAGGCAGGAGCACTGATTTAAATAACTGGGCTACTTTTAAAATATATTTATTTCCTGAGCAAGAGACAGAGAGAGAGAATGAAGATGATGAGCACTCTCATGATAACGTCTTGTACTTGTGAAATCCAGGCAGGAGCACTGATTTAAATAACTGGGCTACTTTTAAAATATATTTATTTCCTGAGCAAGAGACAGAGAGAGAGAATGAAGATGATGAGCACTCTCAAAGTCAAAAGCCACAATCCAGCCCCCGGCTTTTCCTAGCCATGTGCACATATGTGCTGAGCATGTGTAAGTCAACACAGGAATCAAACTTCAGTCTTCCATGTGGCTTCCAGCATTGCAGAGAATAGCACTGCAGCTGTCCCACAACGAGTGGGTCAATAATTGAGTTACTTAAGAAGGTACACAACACCATAATTTGTAGAGATGCACACATTAATTTCTCATTAATTATTTTAGCCATTATTTGCTTTATGTGCTGAGCATGTGTAAGTCAACACAGGAATCAAACTTCAGTCTTCCATGTGGCTTCCAGCATTGCAGAGAATAGCACTGCAGCTGTCCCACAACGAGTGGGTCAATAATTGAGTTACTTAAGAAGGTACACAACACCATAATTTGTAGAGATGCACACATTAATTTCTCATTAATTATTTTAGCCATTATTTGCTTTTTGTACTAGTAGATGCATTAGATACACATTTAATAGTATATAGCACTCAAAATAACTTTTGGCATTGTCTTTTGACCGTATCGTTAATAGTTTGTAAAATTCCGCTTCATGGCTCCTGAGAACTAGTGATTTCAGGGAACAAAGAAATGAAGATTTCCTACTGATAATGCAGCTTCCAGCCCACAAACTTGAGTGGTAGGGGATTCCTCTACCCTTCTCTCTATTTCTGTTTCTGTGTCTCTGTCTCTGTCTCTCTGCTTCTGTCTTCTCTTAATTTTTTTGGTAATTATTCCTTTTTAAAATGTTTTAAGGCGAAGTATCCGCTTGCATTCAGCCCTGCCTTATCTTGTTAATAATCTCCTCTCTCCCTCCCACCCAGGCAGGAGAGGCAAGAGCCAGATCTTCAGGAGATTCCTCATGGCTCCTGAGAACTAGTGATTTTGCCTGGCATGCTCGCACACCATGCAGTTTTGTATTTTGTGCATTTAAAAAAATTTTTATTTTTAGTTTTCTTTTTTAGTTTTTTCTCCTTCTTTTTCCCTCTCTTTCTTTGTTATTCTTATTGTTGTTTTTGCTCTCTCTCTGTTTCCTTTTCTATTATTACTTTTATCTCATCTCTCCACTACTCAATCTCCATTTACTGTGTTTCTAGACAGATCTAAGGAAACTGTAGCCAAACATCCAAATACTATTTGGGTTAACATATCCCTCAATATCTACTGAATCTCCTGCACAAAGGGATCACAGCAGAACAACAAAGAAATTCCATATCACCTCTTTCTGCACGCTCCTGAATGTTCAGATTGAACTTCAAGAATTAGGAAGAAACACACTATCCATCAGATGACTAGAAATCACTGCAGGACCACAAGAAATATGGGAAAGCAAGAAAATAGCTCTCCTCCCAGGGAAAAGAATAACTCCTCTTCATTCACAGGCAGTTCAGAGGAAATTATGGAAAGGCCTGATAAAGAATTTAGAATATTCATAACGGTGAAGCTAACAGATGGAAGAGAAGAGAGACCATGAACTACAGAAGAGAATGGAGAAAGGAGCTGAGGAGTTCCAGGAGGTGAGGAAATTCTTGCAAGATCTTAAAGAGGAATTACACACTTTAAAAAAGAATCAAAGGGACCCGTTAGAGATGAAGGCTATAATACAGGAAGTCAAAATCTCCCTTGGAAGTAGTAAAAGCAGATTAGATCATCCAGAAAATAGAATCTCAGAAGTAGAAGAGAAAATTGCTGGCCTAGAAAAATCCACCATGAAGACTGAAAAAATGGACCAAAAAATGAGAATAATATACTAGAAATATTAGATACCATCAAATGTTCAAATATCTGGATAATTGGTATCCCAGAAGGCAAAGGGACTCATAAGGACATTGATAATCTATTCCATGAAATCCTGCAAGAAAACTTTCCAAACCTAGGGAGGCACTCAAAGATCCAGTCCCAAGAAATACAAAGGACCCCAAATAGAATCAATCTAAGAAGATCTTCTCCAAGACGCATTATAGCCAGATTGACCAAAACCACAGACAAAGACAAGATACTAAGACTGGCAAGAGAAAAACATCAAGTTACCTACAAAGGATATCCCATCAGGATAACAACAGACCTCTCATCGGAAACAATGCAAATGAGGAAAGAATGGGAAAATATTTCAAAGTGTTAAGGGAAAAGCAATTTTAACCAAGAATACTGTACCCAGCAAGATTATCCCTCATGTGGAAAGAAAAGACAAGAATATTCTTAAATAAACACAACTTGAAAGAATTTACCAGTACCAGACGAGATCTTCAAGAAGTTCTCAATGGAGTGCTGTATCAGGAAAATTAAATACAGACACTGAGAAATAAGAATTCAAAAACTAAGAAAATGGCCAACTTAATCATAGGGACAAGTCTGGAGTTGAATATTATACCCCAGAATTTAATTGGGAAAATCAAACCACAACAGAAGATAAAGTACATGAGACTGAATTGGTGAAATAGAATTTTATGACTTTTGTCTGAAACAGTGCTGATTTTTTTCTAGACTTTGTTGCCCGATTTTAAGGATTTGTGTCCTCCCTTGAAATGTCAATAGGTTCATGTACCTATCATTTGAACAGAATCCTAGCGAGTTTCCTGGCTTTAAGTTTTAAGCAAAGTTCCTTAGAATTTCTTTGATTTAAGTTAAAACTGATTTTCTTAAAATTACCAGCTGAACTTGCTATTGAAATTTGTTAAATTATTTAAGAAATTGTGTGATCAATACAATGTGGGGGGAAAATGATTGGAAGACCACTGTAGACACCAGAGATAGTGTGAGAAGAGGGTGGGAAAGGACAAAGGGTCAGAAATCGGGGTTAAATATATATATATATATATATGAAACTAGAATTGGATATTTTTTGACAATAACATGCATGATTAAGCCACTATGCAGTATATTCTGGATGGGAAATCACATTTTGTATGCTGTGAAAACGCTTAGGGAATGAATGTAAGTTAATTAAGTTAAAAAAAAGTTTCAGAAAAAAGAAAACCTAAAACTGTTTTTCTTGAAATTAAAAAAAATGCATTAAAATACCTATTTGATGACTGCAGTAAGCTATATAGCCCCAGCTAGGTGCTACTTCATAGTATGTTCATTCTACTCACTGAGGTTTATGCCTAAAGTCAGACTTGCATTCATGGATATGTATATATCAGCTGTGCTTGCTATTCAAAATATTTAGATTAATTAATCTCTTTAGTGAATCAATAAAATGTGGAGGGGAAGGCATAGTAAGCAACCATTGATACCAGAGACGGGGTGGGAGGAGGGTAGGAGATGGTAGAGGGTGAGAGATAGGGAATCAAAGATGAGGGGGGGGAGCAAAATATATAGTAAATGAGAAATGGAAAATTATTTGTTGATGATAACACATATGTTGATGTGCTAAATTGAGCCAATATACAGTGTATTCTGGATGGAAAATCTCATTTTGTATACTATAATGATATACAGTGAATGAGTGTAAATAAATACATTTAAATAAATTTTCAAAAGTTAAAAAAAATAGTTTGTAAAATTCCCACACCAATTTTTACAGTATTATGTATCTAATGGATTCATATAAATAACATATAAAAGTTCTGGGAGGTTTAGACATGAAAGTTGAGATGATGAACAGCTGAGTTTCCTTTCTTCCTCTCAATCTTAATATTTTTGGAGATTTGTAAATAGATTCTGTTACTAGTACAAACAGTGAACAAAGAGTCGGAGAAATATGGCAGCTAAATCATCTTCTCCCTTCCTCTATTTAACTCTGAACTTGCTACAATTATTGTGTCTGATTATGCCCTAGTCACTAATTTTAACTCACATACACTTGGAAAAAAGTCTTGATGTCATCATTACTAGTTTTCATAGGTCAAATGTAAAATCTCTGAGGTAAAAGATATGGCATAATTGCTTGTGTCTATGTCTCTGGTCCCCTGTATATCTTCAATTCTACCCCTTTTCTCAAGGTTAGTATTCAAGGAAATACTTGGGTTCAGAAACATCACAAGAAATCTTTATTCCAATGCCTAGGCAATTTTCTTTTTTCTGCATAAAAGTATTTGAAGTCTTTGAATTTGTTCTTAGCCTCTCCCCTAGATGATTTAACAAATTCGTTGATAAAAAAAAAGAATACATTTGAAAATTCTGTGGAATAAATACAAAACAAGTCAATTTTTTTAAAGAAAGTTACTTTTTAAAGAATGTTTGAAATTTTCTCAATGACAAATGCTGTTTGATCTTTGGGGTAGGAGGAATAGTCATTAAAAAGTGAAAGTAGGTTAATCCACATTGCTATGGTTCTCACAACACTGAATCGCTCTTGCTCGGCCTGGGTAATGATTGCAATTACATAGTAACCCAAATTTTCCACCTTGGAGCTGTGCATTTGTCCTAAGGCTGTTGCTGAACAACAGAATTGCCTCAGGTGACTATGTCCTGTGCATGAAATTATTTCCCACAGCCTGAAGCAAACAGAATGTTTTATGTGACAAGTTTAAGAAATGTTTCTTATCAGACTGCACAAGAGTCATTTTTTTAACCTCTATTACCAATCTGATTTGTCTGGGCTTTTTTAAGCTTGTATCATACTTTTTCTGCTTCCTCCAATTACTGCATCAAACTAATACATAAATGAAGTTGCTCTCTAAAGCATGAACACCTTCACTTTGACATCATTCATCCAGTAGTACCTTAATCATTTACTAGTTCCCTTTCAATTGTTGTAAATGTTTGAAGAAATGCAGAGTCAAACCTAGTCAAAGAAACTAAACTGAATCTTACACAGACATGAAACTGATTAAAAATGACTTTTTTATAATAGCACCTGAAAGGTACTAGCTTTGCCGCTATTCAGAAGGATATGCCCATCATTTGGGAGAACCATGTAAATATTGGCTATGCACTAGAATTACATGATGCCTTTCTTTGGAAAGCTCAAAGGATTTCTACGTGTAAGCCTGCCTAGACGAGAAAAACAACAATGGTGTTAACAGCTAAGATTAAGAGAGGTCCAAGTGTCTGTATGCTGTTCTTTTCATTATATTTTGCAGGCAGATTTTCCTCAGGGACTTTTAACAATAAGCAGTGGAGAAGGTGCCAGACAAACATAGCTGTAAGAACTCAAATGAGTTTCTTTTGCACCCAGATATGATTGGTGTCAGCAAAACTATTTTAATCTTATAGATTAATCATTCATTTATTCAAATGTATACTAAGAAAAATGTCTATGAAGGGAGAAATCTGGTAACCTGGTAGCTTCGTTAGTCAAAATTTGCCATTAGTGAGTTTGCATGTCAGCTCATGATAGTTAATATCATACTTCTATGTATCATACAGAAAGAGGGAAAGCTGCAGAGACAAATAATAAAAGAAAAAGGAAGCAAAATATGCACAAATAAAATAAAGATGAGCTAGAATTAGAATTGTTGTGCCCCCAAAAAATAAATAAATAAAGGGCCATTAGATTCAATAGATATGAGACAACTTTCAGTATATCTGTCTGTATGGGGATTTAAACCTCATGCACTGCTTAGTTTTTATTACTGTTTAAATGACCACACATTTAGCAGCCTAAGACAACATCCAGTCACTACAAAGTGGTAGCAGCATAGTGAGGTCCATGACATTACTTCAATCTTTATTAGCTTCAAATCCTTTTTTCTGCAGGCCCTCCACCCTAGGTTTGCACATACTCAATAAAATATTGACCCGATAACCCTTGCCTCAGGTTCTACTTTCCAAAAGATATTGACTAAGATGATCCTCTTTAAGAAAACAACAACAACAACAAAAAAAAAAAAAAAAAAAAAACCCTCCTGTTTCAAAAAA
>NW_006203092.1:2300666-2317750 GCF_000334495.1 Tupaia belangeri chinensis | reverse complement strand
CAAAAACAAAAAAAAAAAAAAAAAAAAAAAAAAAAAAAACCTGTCTGTTTCATAAAGGTGACCTATTGGTCAAAATTAACTATAGGGACCTTGAGAGAATAACATTTTCCCATTGTAAAATTGGGTTGATAAATACTAATCTTAGTATCTGCTTGTAATCAAAATTGAGGTAATAAACATTACCATGTCCATGAAAAGCAGAGAAAGCTGGCATACTAAAAAATTAATAAATAAAATCAGATTCATACAAAAGCAGAGACTTAAGACCTTAAGGTTTCAGAGATGCAGGTTGATACACAGATAAATGGAAGTAATGCTTGCTTTGCTACTAATTAAATTTCAGTTTCTGTTATCAGTCCATTATGATGAGATATATTTGTATCCTCCAAAGCTATCCCAAAATCGAGTGGCACAAAACAATCATCTTATGAGGCTCACTGATTCTGTGGGTCAGGATATGATGGGAATCAATTTCTGTTTTACCAATGCCAGCACCTCAGCTGGAAAGACTTGAAAAGTAGCAGTGACCCAACAATTGGTAATTGGAATCATCTGGAGGTGTGATCATTCAGATGTCCAGTGGAAATGTTGGCTGTTGGAGGCAACAGGTGGCATGGTGGTTGAGGCGCTAGACTCCCACATGGCCAACAGTGGTCTTGGACCCAGCAGCATGCTTCCTCACTTTCTCTCTCTCTCTCTCTCTCTCTCTCTCTCAAATTAAAATAATAATTATGAATTTTTTTAAAAAAAAAGAGAAATGTTGACTGTTGGTTAAGGCTGAACAATACTATTAGCTGAAACATCTAAATATATTGTTTATGTGGTCTGTCTATAAGGACTCATTGGGCTTCCTCACATCATGGTCTGACCTCCCAAGAGAACAAGGAGGTACATTGCATTCTTATGATTTGACCTCAGAAGTCATATAATGTCACTCCCGCTATTCTCTAAGGGCCAACGTAATCGCAGAGTCTCAGTTTCTAAGGGAGGGGACACTGACTTCACCACTCCATAAGAGGGATGTCAAGATCTCATTGTAAAAACATGTGTGATGTGAAATCTTATTGCAACCAATACTGGAAAAAAAAAATCCAACACAGAAATTGACCCCAAAACAATAAATAGGTTGGAAATCAATTCTATAGGTTTCCATGCCATGTGAAAATCTTGGAGTCCATCCTATAGTCAGTGGGAAGCAGTGATATTTGAGCAGAGAATTGAGGTAGAAACAGAGGACTAAAAGAAGGTGACTAGATTGAAGAGATGAAAATTATAGTCTCCTGAGTGCATCTCATTTAATATGGTCAGGATTTTTATTGTCTGATGACTAATATACTGTGCTTTGGGGCAAACCAGTCTAACATCATCATTATCTTTGTCAATATTTTTTTCTTATGGCTTTTTGTTATAATATCAATTTTGCTTTGAAATAAAGTTAAAAGCTATTGATAATTTGGACCTGTGTCTGACAATATGAGTGTACAAGGTAAAACAACAGCTATCAGGGCTCATGGCATCAATTTAAATCTTACCTTGTTTTATTTTACTGGAAAAATGATTTTCAAAGTTTATTGTAGCACTGATTGAGCACAAAGAAAAGTGCTATACTCTCCCACTCCCTGCCCCCATTTAAGCTCTACATTAGAGAGTTCTACATACAGGAAATCTTGGCTTAAGTGGAAGACTTTTGAACAATACATGACATTCTCCCATACCCATACTCTAAAAATGATTTCAGGTTTAGAATGAAAGCTTAGAAGCTAGTAAGGAAAGACTGTAAAGTAGATTTTTTAATAATCTACATCAAATGAAATAGTTCAAAACTTTTCACTAGAAGCAATATCTTTTCTTTTTCTTTCTCCCACGAAACTACAGAAATATATGAGAGGACCTTCAAAAAGATCTTGGAAAGTGTGTATTATGAAAAAGTCTACATACAAATTTCAAAAAATTTTGCACCAAAATAAATTCATACTTAAATTTCATTTTCCTTTTTTGTTTTATTTCTTTATTTTATTATTTTTTAATTTCATTTTCTTTTATACATTCAATCATGTCATTTAGCTTACAAAGTGAATATTTCAGCATGTGAATATTTCTCCCTAGTCCAGTTGATAAAACTATAAAATTATCTTCAACAGATAATACCACATTTCTTTGTCCCATTAATGCTTTGCCTCTCTATTTTTCTTCTAAATATCCTTCCTCAGACTCTACTCTTTCATATACACTATATCTGGTATTCACATCCATTTACTGTGTTTCTATATCCTTTAGTCAATCAGTTTCAGTCATAGCATACAGACACTCAGTATATATTGAGTGGCGACATACAATGTCTCTTATTCATAGCCTGGCTTGCTTCACTCAGCAGTAAATCTTCCATATTCTTCCACTTTCTGTCAAAATCCAGGGTTTTGTTGATTTTTTATGACTGAATAGCATTCTGTAGAGTATAGGTGCTACAGTTTTTCAATCCATTCATCTGTTCATGAGCATTTGGGTTGGTTCCATGTCTTAGCAATTGTGAATAGTGCCGTAATAAACATCAATGTGCAAGCACTTTTCGGATTAAGAATTCTTTTATCCTTTGGGTAGGTACCAAGGAATGGGATTGCTGGATCATATGGTAGTTTTATCTGTAGATTTTTGAGGAATTTCCAAATTGTTCTCCACAGTGACTGGACCGATATTTTGAAGTACTCATGTACATTTTATCTATCACCAGTGTCTGTCAAACATCACATCTAAAGACTTTCCAGACAATCTGGAGGAAAAATATGAATTAAAGGTAACTATGAAGAATTTCTCTGCATACAAAGAAGTCCTAATATATGTATTTAATCTATTTCAAACACTGTATACACCACCTTAAATTTACTAGAAACTTCTCTGTTCAAGTCCCCCAATGACATTTTCTCACTCTTTTTGCTTAATAAGAGGGTATAGCAATAACTTCAACCATTCTTTAGAAATTGTGCCATACAGTGCATACACCCCATGGGAGAGAGAGAGAGAAGTGAGAAAGTATTCCCCATGCAAAATGGCCATGCTGCAATCCTTTCTGCTCCACCTCTCCCTTGTTTGGGGATTTGGGGCATCCATGCATGCCTGACATGTTTCTCAAACCACTAGACCTGGGACTCAAACTGCAAAGTCAGCCATCTGGGATCCAGCCATCTTCACTGCCATGACAGCAGCGGGCCTCTTGAACCTTTTATTTTTCCAAGTATTCCTCTTAAAATGTCACAGAGACTAATTCTAGACTAAAATAAAGGTTACATGTATCTTGGGCTTTTCTATTCAGTACATATATTTAAAAAAATCTATTGTTTTATGAAAAGATATTATTTAAATGAGCTACATGGAAGTATTATTTCATTTCTTAAAATAGCTCTTCAGTTTTCATAAGGTTCCAGTTTTATACAGATAGTGCACTTTACACTAGGGAAATCTGCCATTTCCATAGGGCTGACATGACACACAGTCTTTATTTTCCAAGCCTAAGTAGAGAACTTTCTCTTTCAGAGTCAGCACGTAATAAAATATCGAGCCTTGTTTCACATGGTTAAACGCTCCAAGTTTTTCAGGTATCTTGCAGTCTATGATAGTATCTCCTCTTTGTAAAGGTATTAAATATGAACTTATCATAATGTTTGTTTTCATACAGAAGAAAATGGTTGCTTATTGCGATCTGGCTATCAGTATTTTGATATGCATCCGCAATCTGATAATTAAAATTTTCAATAATTAAGGCAAAAATTCCAGATTACCAGTTTAATACATATGTCATCTTTTCTTTTTTTAATTGTCAAAATGTATGCACACTCACCAGAGAGAGAGAGGGAGGAAAAGAGGGAGAAAGCACTCCTGAGTGGAGTATGGTCATGCCACAATCCCTTCTCTTCCCTTTCTTTCTCCCTTTAGAGTTTCAGTTTCACACACACACACATGTATTTTTCAAGCCACTGGGTCTGATATTCGAACCTCAGTCAGCCATGAGGGATTCAGCTCCTTTAGTCACCAGGCTACAGAGCTGGTTCAGTATGTGTCCTCTTTTATACCCACATTGGAAGATAAATATGTAACTCTTTGTTATGTTAGCAAAAGTCAGAAAATCTAATTAACCTTGAGCATGCTGAAACTCAGACATTTAATTTTATTAAATTACAAAGCAGGAAACTAAATTATGTATAAGAATATTGGCATTTTACTTTTTAATACTAATATTTAAAAAAACAAAAAAACTATCCAGGGACCAGCAGTTGGTATAATGGCTATGTCGCTGGACTCCCATGTAGTTGACCATGGTTCAAGTCCTGGACCCAGTGGCTTAAACTCACACTGGACGTGGGTGCGTGTGTGCCCAAGATCCCAAGAGGAGAATGGAGAAGAGATTGCATATGACCCCCCTCCTGGGGGGGGTGATTTCTCACTTTCTGTCTCTCTATCTCTCTCTGTCTTTCTGGCAAGTGCATGCGCCCTATAGCGAAAACCTCTCCCCCACAAAAAAAAAAAAAAAAAATCTATCCAGTGTATGTGACCCCAAATTCTATGTCATTGCACAAATTTTTCATTTATAATTTCTTATAACTGCAGAATTTTTTCCAATTTTGGTTTCATTGTGAAAGCAAATAAGCCCTTGTTTGCCACATAAAAGTACTGTGACCTATGAGAAAAGTAGGATTCATCTAACTGTTCTCTTTCCTTGCTGGATAATCTAAGACAAATTATTTATTCTTGCCAAGTCTCACTTTACTCAGCTAGAACAGGAGTATAATGTAACCCCCACTGAAGGGTGACTGTGAATTGCATAATCCTGCATGCACAGTGCCTAGCATGGAGTCTGGATGCCTCGGAGGCATTCAGTAAGTGCCATCTGTGGTTAGGATTATGTTTACAGTGAAGATACTATCAATCATTCATGTCAAAATGCTTTCTGATATCTACCATATACGTGATGCCTTGGTACCCTCATAAAGCTTACATTTCAGACAGCACGAAAGATGAATACGCAAATAATCCAACAGGATGGGTTTTCTTGTGTCTTAAAAATGAGGTTTGAAGAGGCAATAAGATGGTCTTCTTTTTGATGTTTCTAGCCCTACTCTCAGAACTTCAGCTTTTCTCAGCCTAGGCCCCTGAGATTATCTAATTTTTCACAATGTATAAAGCTGTGGAAATCAATCATTCAGACACTGGTTTGTGGGGCAGAAGAGACATAGACTTCCACTCTAACTACAACCTCAGGGTTCAGGTGTCATCCCCGCTGGAGAATTAGTCACTGGGACAAGCAGCAAATAGGAAACAGAAGCCACGTTGGTCCGCCTGACAGAAATGTAAGACAGATACTCATCTAAGAACAGAAGGAGAGAAAGCCTGGCAGATCCCTGTGTCTTCAGATGGTCTCTGTTCCTTCAGTGTTTGTGCATGCCTTCATTCACACCAGTGACTAGCGGACACAGACACAGGGAAAACAGGTTGCTTTCCATTCCAATGAGTCAAAAAAGCAAAATGTTATGGTCTAATTACTAATTATTTTATTTTTGAGGTCAAAAGAGTAACTCACAAATTCAAAGCTGTGTATGTTGTGGTCACAAATGGACAGTAGCAACATTTGGCTCTGATGAGTGCACACACTGAAAACTGGGTTTCCTTCCCGGCACAGCCTCCAGAGCTCAGTGGGCACCCTCATCTCCACTCCTTACCAATGTCCCCTTGATTTCTGGCCACAGTCAGGTATTAAAACCTTCAGTCTCATCCAATTTTATTCAAAGCATGGTCTGTTTATATACCGTTTATTTTTCACCTGCTTTCATCAAGGCAGAGGATGGGATGAGGAGAACAGGGCAATGTTGTGTACCATGCTGTGGTGACAATACCTGGTTAGGTTCTTGTGAGTCTCTGACAGAGACAATGCCCTTGTTACTGACTTCTTCTAATGTTTTTTGTTTTTGTTTTTTGACTTTGGTTCATTGCTAACCACTTAGAACTGGGGTTCTGAGCAAGACCTTCTAGAGAGTCCAAACACCCACAGCATGCTTGCCATCCAAATGTAAACTACAATTTACTCTACTATGGGTCTGTCTCTGTGTGTATTTGTCTACTTCTCCCATAAAAACAGGAACACTTTCTCAGTATGGTGCACCCAAGTACCTGGAGTCACTTGTCATATTCTGCTGAGAGAACTCCCCCACCAAGCTCACAGAGACTAGAATACGGGAGTGTGTGAAGCTCACTCCTGTCCCCTGGCATCACCTGCCTGCTACAGGAACCTCTGAGCTTTACATTCAAGTCTTAGAGCTTCCTGATTTTGCTCGACATGAAGGTGGGGATCAGGTAGACAATCTCCTCCTCCCCATCCCTACAAGGGGAAGAGAAAATACAAAGCTCGAGAAGAGCAGCCCGCCTCGCCATCAGAGCCGTGTACGTCATGAACCACGCTTCCCCAACCCTCTTCACTGGCGCCAGCACCTCCCTCCCCAAACTATGAGATGCTCAAGGAAGAGCACGAGGCGTCTGTGCTGGGGGCGCCCCCGCCCACGACTCCAGTGACGTCCACCGTGATCAACATCCGCAGCGAGACCTCGGTGCCTGACCATGTGGTCTGGTCCCTGTTCAACACGGTCTTCATGAACTTCTGCTGCCTGAGCTTCATCGCATTCGCCTACTCCGTGAAGTCTAGGGACAGGAAGATGGTGGGCGATGTGATGGGGCCCAGAACTGCGCCTCCACCTCCAAGTGCCTGCACATCTTCGCCCTGGTCCTCGGCATCATTCTGACTGTCATGTTCATCATCCTTTGCACCGCGGCTCCAGTAATAATTGCAGATATGATTCAACTGATGAAAGAGTCTTTCCAATACTCATAGTCAATGGCCATGGCCTGCAGCCATGTCCACCACCACTGCTGGCCTGTCCCCAGGGTCTTTGGGCCTGCCCCTTGATTTTATACTGCCATTTCTACTCACTTTGACTACAGTGGGATTCAATAAAGTGCATGTATGTAAAAAAAAAAAAAAAAAAAAAAAAAAAAAACCTCTCTGATCTTAACTTTTTAAAATTTTTTCAGGAAACCTCTTCTCTGATTTACATAGGTATATAATAGTCTCTGGACCAGTGCTTCTCACTCTCTCTGTTTCTTTTTTTTTTTTCTTTTTTTGTAAAAAAATTTTTTTTTTTGAAAGAAAACAAGACTTAGACCCTGACAGGGTCCCACCATCTGTGATCTTTCCCCCAGCATTCTGGCCAATCAGGACCATGGATGTGCCCACTATGTTCAGAACAACCTGGGATGCCCAGGCCTTCCCATATAGCTCCAGTGTCACACAGCCTTGCCAGAACCAGTTCTCTTGCTAATATGTCCCAGATACCTGTGTCTAGTAGTTCCTGCTTCTGGACTGTATAGCCATTACCATCATTATCCTGAATTTCATGCTTAGCTGAAATTTTAAGACAGCATGAAAATCCCATTTCACAACCCATTTACATGTTGTGATGTCAGTTTGAACTATGATCTACATGAAGATTTTAATCATGGATTCTAAAGGGGAAGCTAGTTAATATAGGAATCCATGAGACATATGTGGTATTGCCTTTAAAAAGAAATGTGTATAAAAATCTGCATGTATTCTACCTCTCTCCTTGGCATTGAGTTCTCATGTTCTCCTGGTATTTCTTTATTTGTAACACCAGCCTTTAATCATCAAAAAGGAAGGTAGTAAAAGCTGAAGTAGAGGCCTATGGTGGGAAAGTAAAAGGAGAGAGGGTCAGACAGCGGGAATGCAACAGGACTCACATGGAAGGGAACCAGGGTCCTGTCTCAGAGGGCTCCCTAAATGAGCATACTCTGATTCAATCAAGTGAGAGGGTGTAACTAAAGGCATCAGGACACTTTGGGGGGTACCTCTCTTGCCCTCTCTTTCTCTGTCTCTCTCATGGAAGAAATAGATGAATTAAGTTTTAAAAAGCAAGAAAAAGGAGATAATGTTTCTGAATGAGAGGCTCAGTGGATTTAGATGATAATTTCAGCCTATTATTCTCAATTCTACATGCAAATTTCACCCCCTAACTGATATATGATGTTTCTACTTTTTGTGACATGACCTACATCTTTCAATGGATGTGTGCTCATAGGAGTATTTTGGGAACAACATATGTGAATTTATCCTGAATAAGATCAGAAATAATCCATTGAGAAGCCTATAGTTCGATTCTGAGTATGAGGCTGTTCTTAGTTGAGTTTCAGCAGGCTTTGAAATGCAGAACCTTGCTGACTTCTGACTGGTTGGGTGATGACCCTCTGCATCTATTTGCAAGAGTTGATGAGCCTAGGGACAAAGGAACCTTCAAAGATTTGTGCTAGGTGCCTGGAGATTCTCCAAAATACATATAAATGAAGGATTAAACAACATCAATGTATTGTCTAAGCCCTGGTGGCTAAGTCAGATGCCCATCAGAGAGAGATGAATTTCTTAGAGGATTATCCTGGCCCATTTGTAGTTTTCTTAATCCTGTTAAACTTGAATGACATAAATGTGACTCCTTTATTAATAATGTGTTTCTAACACACCTATACTGTAAAAGAGTTGAAAAGCTTATTTTATCTTGAACCAATTATCTTACCTCTGATAGATCTGCAGAATATTAAAACAAACAAACAGAAGAATGGATACGTGCTTGATTATAAGACATCATTCAACATGACTCATTGAAACGTATTCAATTAACCCTACAGTGCTATGCACAATCCTCTTGCACTTGTTCTATTAACTAGGCCTTAAATGTGAAAATTGAAAGTGTTAGGCTCAGCCACAGTGGTACAAGAGGAAGGGTGCTGCTATGCATTGACTGAGGCTGCATGCATGGCCTCATTCAGTTCCCAGATGAACCTAAACAGGCCAGTATGGAGGTGCACACCTATGGTCCAAGTTAATTAGGAAGTTGGGGCAGAAGATTCACAGCAACATGAAAGGACCTATGTCCATCTCTCTCTCATAGAATAAATAAACTTAAAAAAATATTTTCCCTTTTGTACTTCCTTTCTCATGTTTCTGTTTCATCTATGTGCCATGTATATAATAGTCTTATCTAGTAAAAATATTTTCCCCTTCTGGTATTTTCACTCCTGTATAGGTCTAATTTTATTTTTGACATGTTGGCAGTACTCATTCTTACTGTCTATCTTAAGACCAATAACATATTCTCTTAAGTACTGTAACTTTATAATACATGTTAAAATCAGGGAGTATCCTACTCGTTGCTCTTCCTCAAAGTTTTTTGGTTATTCTAGGTTCTTTGCATTTACATGTAATTCAAAAATAAATCCAAAATGGATTATAGACAAATGTAAAACCTATTTATCCATGTGGAATCTGGCTACCTTAACCAGCAGACCACAAAGCAGCCCTCCTGACAATGACGCTTTACTGGTTCATTATGTAAGTAGTATGTATGTGTATTCAAAATTGGGTAAAACACATGCAAAGACACACTACTTAAAGCATGTGCATTTCTCTACAGGTTGTTTTTAAGCATTTTTGTTTTGTTTTATTTATTTCTTTGGTTGATCGGTACATTAGTCAGGATAAACTAGGTTGTGTTGCAGTAACAATTTTTTTAAAAATTATTTTATTATAATATATATATATACATATATATGTATATATATTAACTTAATCAGAGAGAGAGAGAGGGAAAATGAGAAAGCAAGTCATCAGATCTGGGACTCAAACTTCAGTCAATTATATGGGAGTTCACTACCTTAGTCACCATGCTACTTGCTGGCCCCCGCAGGAAGAATTTTTAACTCTGATGTCTATGTCTTAATTTCAACAAACACATATTTCTTGTTAAGACTACTTTCCAATATTCCACACAGTCTCAAGTTTCACTGTGGAAATCAGGAGTCTCATATTAAGTGGATACTTACAATATCTTTCATAGCCTGGCCTTCACTGAGCAATAAATCTTTCATATTCAACCACTTTCTATCAAATGCCAGGGTCTTTTTTTTAAAAGACTGAATAGTATTCCATAGAGTATATGTGCCACACTTTTTCAATCTATTCATCCATTTATAGACATTTGATTTGGTTCCATGTCATAGCAATCATGAATAACGCTGTAATAAACATTGATGTGCAAGCACTTTTCCAACTGAGCATTCTCCTGACCTTTGGGTAGGCACACAGAAGTGAGATTGTTGGATCAAATGGTAGTTCTCTTTGTAGATCTTTGAGGAATCTCCATATTATTTCCTTTTAGCAGAAGAGTAGAAATACTAGAATATCATACAAAGGCTTTTCTGTTCACACTTCATGAACAAGAGCTACTCAATGACTACACAAACTTGCAAAAGGGCTGGAAAGGGTAATCTTTACAGCCCAGCAGAGAGAATTGAATATTGGTAAGCATTAAAATGTCCATCAGCCATGACAACCCAAAATTCCAAGAGAACGAAGGTGAAGAGATTGAGGGGCAGGGGGTGATTTGATTTTTCACTTTCTCTCTCTTTGTCTCTCTCTCTTCTCTCTCTCTCTCTCTCTCTCCAGTGAGTGCACGAGCCCTTTAACTAACTAAATAAATAAATAAATAAATAAACCTCTACCAGAGCTAATATGCTTCATTTCCTTTTTATTTCAGAGTGGTGGTGTTTTTCTTGGTAAAAGTTTCTGAGGAATTTGGCCTTATACCTACTTATCTTACCCAAACCAAACTTATCTCAGGATTGTTGGGAATGTCCATGTATAATGTTATGTTGGCACTTTTTAATATAAGCATATCACTTACTAAATCTTCTTAGAAGTCTCCACTTAATATACTAGGAATTTAGCTGACAGATAGGAGCAAAAAGCAGCCCTGGAAGGTAGCAGGCTGGGAGTGTTCCATGCCCATAAGTCTTCTGTGCACTCACCTCATACAGAATTTCTAGTCCCAACATTCCAACAAAATAGGAGTATTTCAGCCTTGAGTTTAAAAAGGGAGCATGTTTTAATTTATTACCAATCTGAATTCTATTCCTTAGGTCCTCAGGAAAATGGTCTAACCATGGTCATTTTAATTTTGTTTTACTTTTCAATACATACATAGCTCTTTCTCCCTCCCTTCTCTTATGGCAATTAATCAACCATAAGAAAACGTGAAATGACTCAAAAGACACATGGAGTAGGAAAAATCATTTTCAGGTTAAATATTAAATGTAAATTCTCATATCTTTTGGAAGAAAAAGAATCCAAGGCTAAAGTTAGCTTTAAAAAAAAAATGCTGACTTTTGAAATGTTCAAAAATTTTTTTTATCTTTTACAAATGAAGAGGGTTGACCAAAATTAATAGCTTGATCATTGCACACAATGATCATTGTTCACAGTCTAACATCTTGCAAAGGATATTTCATTTTAATTTTAATCTGTTTCTTATACATCATTTTTATTTGATATAATGTACTAATCATACAATTATGGGCTTTGTCATCTGAAATTTGTTTTGTTTTGTTTTTAGATTTTTGCCATAGCACATTTATGCTCACTGGAAAGGTGAGAGACAGAGAGATTTAGAGAAAGGGAAAGTAAGAAATCACCCCCCCAGAAGACAGGCCATGCCAGAATCCTTTGTGCCTTCTCCTCTTGGGATTTTGGGCATGCATGTACAAGTGCCTGGTATGATTTTCAAACTGACGAGTTCAAGATTCAAACCACAGTTGGCCATGTGAAAGTCCAGCACTTTAACCACTATGCCGTCTACTGACCCTTGTCATCTGAAATTTTCAGTATTCTTAGTTCAAATTAATAGTATTTTATTGCACAGCCCAGTTCTAAAGCTATCTTTACCACAACCTCTTAGAATTCACTAGAAGGAATTATATGTTCATTGTCTTGTCAAGTCATATCCCTTTGTTAACTAACTTCTCTAAGAATGTATTATTTTCTTTAGTTAATTCGGTGCTTGTTTTTATTGACTCATGGCCACATCTTTCCAGTTTCTGCCTCTGTGGTTACAATGCCTCCTCTTTTTCCCTATGTATGTATTGAACTTTCTTTGCCTCTCTCTATGAGGACACTTGTGATGGCATTTAGGGTCTGCCTGGAAAATCTCATCATTTCAAAATATTCATCAAATCTGCAAAGACCTTTTCTTTTTCTTTTTCCCTAAAGAAGTTAGTATTTACAGTTCTGGGGATTAGGATGTGGACATATCTTTGGGATTCATTATCAGCCTACCTTGTTATCCCAGCCCTTGCCCAGAATGGAGCACCATCCTTAAATACTCAGGAAATCTTAGTGAAATTGAAAAATAACATTTTGCAAGTGTTATCTTTCCCTCTTTCTGTCTCTCCAGTTGTAAAGTCTCTTATCTCTACTTTTTCTGGAGTAATTCCTCTTCTGTGGCTTGATATTTTTGCTCATCATAATTACTGGCAAATGGTAGCCTTAACTTAGGAACTGCACAATTTTCCACCTTGGTTCTCCATAGATTACTGATTTTATTCTCTTAATGGATTTATTCCAAAATCCAAGTAAGTTGATATAAATGGTTCACTTTGGTCTAGGGTTGAAAACTCATTCAAGCAACTTCAACCAGAAGAGCCCAAGTTTATGAATTTTGCAGTCTCCATAAAGGAGATGAGCTAGGATGAGATACAACTGGCACTTCTGATGTGATATGAGAAACACCTCTTCAATCTTTGACATTAAATACTAAGTTTGCTCTACTTGTTTGCTAATTGGAATTTCAGAAACTAGATTAGAGAAATTCACTGAGTCACACTATACTCCACCTCCAGAAATATGACAATTTTTTTTCTTCCTGTCTCCTTCATTAAGCACCAGGTTTAAAATTTGAATGCCCTATGAACTCAAGGCAAGCAACCTGATTTCTTACCCTAATTTAATCTTTAACTCTATTTATGATATCTTTTGGCAGAATGTCACCCATTCTTTCTAATTCTAATTTTCTACACTTCAATAGGGAAACTTTTTTCAAGAATATTCAAATATGTTTTATTATACTTATTTAAAAATATTTTTGGTAGGGACCAGCAGCTAGCATAATGGCTATGTCGCTGAACTCCCACGTAGTCGACTGCAGTTCGAGTTCCAGATCTAGCGACTTAAACTCACGCCAGGGCATGTGTGTGTGCGTGCCCAAGATCCCAAAAGGAGAATGGAGTATATATACATATATATATATATATGTAAAAGGTAAAATGCAAGAGAAGGATATATAACATCAAAAGAAAAATGTATTTTCTGAGATTTTTCAAATAATATTCTCTTGAGAGGGTCACATAGCAAGCAGGCAACTGATATCGTAAACCAATTTATTTCACCAATTTTATATCCCAAAGAAGATTACATACAATTGGATATTAAATTTTAAATTTCAAGCCTTTGGGCCAAGAGGTGCTGAGGAGGTTAAGATCCCACATACCCAATTCTGCAGTCCAAGTCCCAGACCTGGTGACTTGAAAATCACACCAGGTATGTGTACATGCATGCCCAAAGTTCCAAGATAAGAATAGAGAAGGTATTGTGACATGGCCATTCCCATGCAGAGATATTTCTCACTTTCCCTCACTCTCTCTCTCTTTCTCTATGTCTCTGTCTCTCTGACAAGTGCACATGCCCTATAGCAAAAAAAAAAAAAGAAAATAATTCAAGTTTTTTTTTAAATTGTAGTAAAAACATTTAACATGAGCTCTACCCTCCTAAAACACTTGTTAGTACAGTTAACATTGTACACAACATAGCATTGCACAGCAGAGTTCTAGAAATTCTTTATTATCTCACATAGTAGAAACTTTGTACCCATTGAAAGGCACCTCCCTAGTTTCTCTTTCCCCTAGTCCCAAGCAGCTACTCTCTATTTCTGTAAGTTTGCCTCGTTTAGATAGCTTGTGTAAGTGAAATAATAGTGTTTCTCCTTCCATGACTGGCTTATACTTAGCTCAGTGTCTTTCAGATTTATCCATGTTGTTGCATATTGAAAGATTTCTTTCCTCTTTTAAGACTGAATACGTCTGTATGCACATACCACATTTCCTTTTTTTTTTTTAAGTTTTGCTATATTGTGTGTAGTAATATCAAAAAGAGAAACGTACACACAGGGAGGGTGAGAAAGAGGGAGGGAGAGAGAGTGAAAGAACTCCCTGAGGTAGATAGCCATGCTGCAATCTCTTCTTCTCCATTCTCCCGTTAGGATTCTGGGCATACAGACACACACACACACACACACACACACACACACACACACACAAACACACCTGGCATGTTTTTCAAGCTGCTGGGTCCAAGACTTGAACAGCTCAGTCAGCCATATGTGATCCACCCCACACCACCAGCATGCTATGGCTGGCCTTATACCATATTTTATTTATTCAACTGCAAGTTGATATTTAAGTTGTATTTACATCTTGACTATTGTTGATAAAGGCTATGATAAATATGGGAGTGCAGCAGTCTTCAAAATCTTGATTTCAATTCTATGTTTGAACACCAGGAAATGAGATTTCTACCTCATATGTTAATTCCATTAACATTTTTGAGTACAGTCCATTCTGTTTTTCATGTAAGTTGCATCATTTTACATTCCTACCAACAGTATACAAGAGTATCTGTTTCTCCACATCTTCACTAATACTTTTTTAAAAATAATTACCATTCTAACAGGTATAAGATGATTTAGATTTGCATTTCTCTTATTATCAGTGACATTGAACACTTTTTCATATACCTGTTAGCTACTTGTATACCTCCTTTGGAGAAACGTCTGTTCTAAAGTTCTTGTTTATTTTTTAATTGTTTTTTGTTGTTGTTGTTTTTACTTTTTGCTATTGAGTTGTAGGAATTTCTTACATATTTTTAATATTAACCTTTTATAAGACATACAGTTTTCAAATCTTTTCTCCCACTCCATAGGCTGCTTTTCCAACTATTGACTGTTTCTTTTGATATTTAGAAACTTTTTCATTTACTATAGTCTCACTTGTTTATTTCTGCGTTTGTGCCTCTGGTTTTCATGCCATAGGTAAGAAATTATTGCTAGGACTAATGGCACAAGGCATTTGAGGAAACATGGTTTTTTAATGTATTATTTTCTACTAACTCAAGCAACTTAAAACTAATGTAAAAATATACATGTATTGAGTAATTAGAAAGTAACATGCAACCCTAAATGAGTGCATTTTATTATCTTTCCAAAGCAAAGCATATAATACATCATAAAATCTAAAAATAGAAACAGAACCAAGAAAAAAGAGGAAGAGAGAAATTTTTGTCTTGTTGTTGCCAAGAAGCTGGAAATTCTCTTTAAGAAAATATTTTAAAACTAAAAAAACAGCTGGAAGCATTTAGATATTCCAAGATACTTCAACATTGCTTGTAGACTGTCATTTAAAGAGGACTTTAAATCATGTTTTTAAAAAAGAAACAAAGAGTGGGTTTATCAACAAAAGGATTTTTGGAAAATTGCTTTCTTATTTGTAATCAAAACAGAGATACTAGATATTTGGCTTTGGACAAGGCATTTTCTTCTGAATTAAAAACAAAATTCTGATTTGTGCATACTGCTTTTCCTATCTGTACTCCTATTTTTATGGGGCAAGTATATGTAAGATGTTAATCTCATGTATATTGAACCACTAATTCAGGGAAAACATGTTTCTGGAATTTCTTCTGTGTTTCATATGTGTTTTGGTTTGCTATTTTACAGTTTGGACTTTTTAAAATATTTTTCCCCTAAGAGACTCATGTGGGTCTTTCTTAAAATGCTTCCATCCTTTTTGTTTAATTCCTCTCAAAATTTCCCAGGACATTCTTTGCTCCCTGAAAGCAGAGAAGTTAATTTTAGAGATGTAAGCTAGCTTTCTATGCATGAGAGTTATCCTGGTCACTTAGTATGAACTATTAGCCATCTAGCTTAAATGGTATCTACTTGAACATCTCTGTCTGCTTACCTCCAAAGTGAGCATAAAAATATATGTGAGATGGGACCAGAAGATGGTCTAATGGTTACATGGCTGACCTCCCACATAATTGATCACAGTTGAGTCCCTTACCTGTCGGTCTCTGTCTCTCCAGTAAGCACATTCAACCTATAGCAAAAATTTCTGTCTCTCTCAAAAAAAAAGAAATATATATACACACATACACACACACATATATATATATGTGTGTGTGTGTGTGTGTGTGTATGTTTATGGCATGAAGCTTGATTATTAATTAAAACACACTCATATCATCAATGAAATATAGTACTTAAGATTAAAAATAGAATTTGTATGTGCATTGTAAATATGCTTGATGAGGAAATTCTTTATGAAAAGGACTTTTTTTTGCTTTTTCTTTTTTTATTTACATTCTTTCACTGTAAATCATTATATCATACAAAGTGAGATTTTTTCCATTCAGAATACACTGTATATTGGCTCAACCAAGCACATCAGCATATGTGTTATTGTCAACAAATAATTTTCCATTTCTTGTTTTCTGTATATTTTTCCTTTTTTCCCATCCTTGATTCCCTATCTCACCCTCTGCCATCTCCCACCCTCCTCCCACACTGTGTCTGGTATCTATTGTTACTTTCTATGCCTCCCCCATTTTATTGTTTCATTAAGTATCTTAATAAATCTAAATATTTTGAATAGCAAGCATAGCTGATACATACATATCCATGAACACAAGTCTGACTTTAGGCATAAACCTCAGTGAATAGAATGAACATACTAAAATAAAGTAGCACTTAGGTAGGGCTATATAGTTTACTGAAGTCATCAAATAGGTATTTTTAATGCCTTTTTTTTTCTTTTGAATTTTTTTTATTAATTTACATTCATTCCCTGAAGATCCTCTCAACATACTAAATGTGGTTTTCCATCTAGAATAAACTGCATAGTGGCATAATAATGCATGTTATCATCTATAATATTCCATTTCTAGTTTCATATATATACGCTTTTTACCCCATGTCTGACCCTCCGCCCTATTCCACTCTCTTATTACACTATCTCTGCTGTCTACAGTTGTCTTCAATTCCTTTTCCCCCAACATTTCGTTGATCACACAATATCATAAGTAATCTAACAAC
>NW_006203092.1:2299750-2300519 GCF_000334495.1 Tupaia belangeri chinensis | reverse complement strand
GGTTAGTATTCTGTTCAAATAGTAGGTACATGAATCCATTGACAGCTCAAGACAGGACAAAAGTCCTTAGAACCGGACAACAAAGCTTAGAAGAAAAGCAGCAATATTTTAGTCAAGTCATAGAATGCTGTTTCATCAGTTCAGTCTCATGTACTTAATTTTCTTCTGTTTCTGTTGAGGTTCGATCTTCCAGATTGAACTCTGAGATATAATACTCACCTCCAGACTTTGTCCCTACAATTAAGTTGCCCATTTTCTTAGTTTCTGAGCTCTTATTTCTGTGTGTCTGTATTTAATTTTACTGACATAGCACTCCCTTAAGAATTTCTTGGAGATCTGGTCTGGTGCTGGTAAATTCTTTCAGATTTTGTTTATCTAGGAATGTTCATGTCTTTTCTTCCCAAATGAACAATAATCTTGCTGGGTACAGAATTTTTGGTTGAAATTGCTCTTCCTTTCATACTTTGAATATATTTTCCCATTTTTTCCTTACTCACATTGTTTCCGATGAGAGGTCCGCTGTTAGTCTGATGGGATACCCTTTGTAGGTAACTTGCCGTTTTTCTCTTGCCAGTCTTAGTATTTTGTCTTTGTCTGTGGTTTTGGTCAATCTGGCTATAATGTGTCTTGGAGAAGATCTTCTTGGGTTGATTCTATTTGGAGTCCTCTGTACTTCTTCAGACTGAACCTTTGACTGCTTCTAGGTTTGGAAAGTTTACTTGCAGGATTTCATGGAATAGATTATCAATGCCATTATGAGTTTCTTTGT
>NW_006203092.1:2285696-2299726 GCF_000334495.1 Tupaia belangeri chinensis | reverse complement strand
TTGTATTATAGCCTTCATCTCTAACAGTTCCATCTGATTCTTTTGTAAAGTGTGAAATTCCTCTTTTAGATCTTGCATGAATTTCCTCACCTCCTCAAACTCTTCAACTCCTTTCTCCTTCCTCTTCAGCAGTTCCTTGTCTCTCTTCTCTGCCATCTCTGTAAGCTTTGCCATTATGAATGTTCTGAATTCTTTATCAGACATTTCCATGACTTCCATTGTACTCTGTGTGAATGAAGAGGAGTTATCCTTTTCCCTTGGAGGAGAGGTATTTTCCTGCTTCTCCATATTTCTTGAGGTCCTGCAGCAATTTCTAGTCACCTGGTGAATAGTCGGTTTCTTCCCAAACTTGGAAGTTCAATTTGAGGGCTGAGGAGTGTGTAGAAAAGGAAACAGAGAGAGGGAAACAATAGCAACAACAGCAAAGAAACAGACAAGAAACAAAGAAAAAGAGAAAAAAAAGAGAAAAACTTTTAAATAAAACTAAAAAAAATTAATATTCAAAAAATTTCAATAAAACTCAAAAATTAGAAAACTGTGCAGCACACACCGTGCCACCTGAAATGGCTAGATCGCAGGAGCCATGGAGCTGTCTCTGGAAGAAGGCCTGTTCTGTTCCCTTCTGCCTCTCCTGGATTGGGAGGGGGAGAGGGAATTATTAACAAGATAAAGGGCTAGGAGGGGCCAACAGGCCCAGAAAGATGCCTCACCTTAAAAAAAATTCTAAAAAAGCAAAAATTAAAAAAAAGAGAGGAGACAGAGACAGAGATAGAGAGAGACAGAGACAGATACAGAGAGAGGAGGCCTGAAAGGAGGCTTCCTACCACACGAGTTTTCTACGCTGGAGGCCGAATTATCAGTGGAACCTCTTCATTTCTCTGTTTCCCCCAAAATGGCTAGATCGCAGGAGCCATGGAGTTGTCTCTGGAAGAAGGCCTGTTCTCCAGAGACAGTTTCTTTATTCGTGCATGTTAGTTTGAAACTAGATTTTGAACTTAAACACTGGGCAACATGCTGATTACCAGGAAAAGTGCATATAAATCATAAAAATGCCTTACTTTTCCATAAGATTGATCACTTATAATAAAGTAATAAAAGCAAAAATGCAGATAGTTTAAAAATTACTATATTGAATAAGTCATTATTTTTCACCTTTGGCTTTTACTTTTGTCTTCTTTAACCTTGTGAGCGAGGCTCTCCAGCCTATCTATGCATCCATCGTCTGTGAGGGAGACATTGACATTAGATAACTCTTCCTTACACCAGCTCCAGATATCTATCAAATCCAATATAATCCAATGCTATGTTTCCTTCATCACAAAACCAAAATCGCCGTGAGTCAATGGTGCCTGGTCGGCAGCCAATCATCCAGGACTGTCCCTGAGACAAGGTGCTCAGGCAGCTGCAGGACACATTCTGAGGGTGGCCATTGGCCAAGAGTCGCTGTACCTTGGGTGAGACACCCATGCAGAACCTTAGTCCCATCTGGATCGCCAAAAAAACTGTTGCCGAACTCAAATCAGGTTCGCTTGCCCAAGCGCTATAGAACCAAGTCATAGGCCCATGGTGTGATGAAGTAAAGTACAGCTTTATAGCAAAGAACAAAGTGAGGAGAGCTGGCAGCTCTTGCTGAAAAGACCTGGTCTCCGAGATGTTCGAAAGGGACTTTTTTAACAGTATTTTTACTTTTCTCTTCAGTTTAGAAACTTAACTAACAAAGACTAGTATATGAACAAGACAAGAAAAGACCTGTAATTTTAGATTTCTGACTGGGGATAAAAACATCTGGATAGGGAAACAAATACCTTTTTCTCTGTTATTTAAATTTGAACTTTTTAAATTTGCAAAGTTGCGTATTAGGCTGGTAGGAGAAAATATCACATTTAAGGAATAATCTATGGCATTCAAAATGTGCCTCTGGGGAAGTGGAATGCCCATGTTCAGTGCGTATCAGGCTATGACACAATGGTTCTAAGACTCTAGTTTATACTCATATATTAATTTTTTTTTCCTATTAGAATGTATCCTCTCCACAGAAATTCCAAGCTTGTCTGACTATCCAAAGTAACCAAATGACCCTTATTTTGTCAGTTTTTACTTGTAGCATTAGGGAAAAGTAAAAATGAATCTGTGAAAGCTCAAAGTCAGTGAATTTCCCTCTTATAAAATCCAAATGCTCCTATCAAAGTAAAAAGACCAAAGTAAAAATCCTCCTCAATTATTTTTACCAGAAACTTGGAAACACAATGAACCAAGAGCTTATAGGCAGGAAGATATTCAAGTGTTTTTGAGGAACTCCTTGTCATTTGGCAAGATAAAGTAATTTTTAAGAAAGTTCTGTATGCATCTTAATTTTTCACTAGAGACAAGATAATTACATTTTCTACATTGACCTCCTATGACTACTTTTTAGAAGAAAAAGAGAAAGAAGGAAAGAAATAGAAAAGGAAAGAGAGAGAGGGAGAGAGAGAGGGGGAGAGAGAGGAAAAAAGAGAGAGAATACAGAGAAGAAAAGGGAGAGGAAGAAGGAGTGAGAGAATGATCATGGCACTGAGGCACCGGGTTTCATGGTGCTCTCCATTCTGTCCTCACAATCTCAAAAACTAAATGTTTTAAGACAAATTTTTGTATAAAATAGTGGAAGAAAAAATGCAGTATAAAAATGTTCTCCAAAAGGAACCCTTCCTTGTGCACTCTGCTAGGGACACAAATTGGTACAGCCGTAATGGGAAACAGTGTGGAGATTCTTCAAAATTATGAAACACACACACACACACACACACACACACACACAATGACCATAAGATCCAGCAATCTCAAGACTGAGTTCATACCCAAGGAAAATAAAATTACCATACTAAAGATATATCTTCATTCTCATGTTTATTATAGCCTTATTCACAATAGCTAAGATAGACATTTAATCTAAGATTCTATCTATGGCTGAGTGAATTAAGAAAATATGGTATCTATCTATTTACATATTGTCTACACAATGAATTATTGTCCAACTATAAAATATAAGGAAATTCTGCCATTTGCAATAATACCAATGAAATTATGTCAAGTGAAATAAACCAGACACAGAAAAAATACTTACTGCATAATCTCACTTGTTTATGAGTCTAAAAATGTCAAACTCAGAAAAGCAGAAAGTGGGGACCAGCAGATGACATAATGGTTACATCAATTGACTCCCATGTAGTCGACCATGGTTCAAGTCCTGAACCCAGTGGCTTAAAACTCATGCTGTGTGCATACGTGTGTGCATGCCCAAATTCCTGAAAAGAGAATGGAGGAGAAGAGATTGTGGCATGTCCATCCCCCCACAAGGTGTGTGTGTGTGGGGGGAGGTGATTTCTCATTTTCTATCAGTCTGTTCAATGAGTACACATGACCCATACCAAAAAATCTCTCAAAAACAAACAAGCAAACAAAAAGCACAAAGTAAAATGGTAGTTGCCAGGGTCTGAGGTGGTGGCAAACAGGGAGATGCTGGTCAAAAGATATAAACTTTCAACTATAAGATGAATAAGTTTTAGGGATCTAATGTACAGCATGGTGACTATAGTTAGTATTATTATATTATATTCTTGAAATTTGTTAAGAGAGTAAATATTATCTAGATCTTTTCACCACACACAAAACATGGTAAATATATGAGATGATGGATATGTTAATTAGCTTGATTATGCTAGTCATTTTACAATGTTCACATATATATAATCACATTATACACCTTATAATTTTTATTTGTTAACTATACCTCAGTAAAACTAGAAATAAATTTTGATAAATAAAGTCAATAAAATTCGCATTTTTTATTTTATGCACTTAGATCTTTTGCCCTAGGAAGGAGGCAGAGAGGAAGTATCTCTTTTTCTTACATATTCAAGTAAGGTCTTTATATTGAAAATGTCTTCCTACTGTCTCTTTTATTGTACTTTTTTATTTATAATTTCTGAACATAGACTGATTAGATAGACTGATTTTATTGTAATTGCTATGTCATTATTTCAACTTATACTATCAATATATAGACCAAAGGAAAAAAAGATATGTAAAGAATTCAACTCACTTGCAAAACAAATAGGCAAATCTGATTATCCAGTTTAAAAATGGGAAATCAATCTGAGCAGATAACTCTCAAAGGAAGACATATAAATGGCTCAAAACATATGAAAAAAATTTAACATCACTAATCATAAGAGAAACGCAAACTAGAACCACAATGAATTATACTCCAGTCAGAATAGTTACTATCAAAAAAAAAAGAAAGAAAAGAAAAGAAAAAGAAAGACTAACCAGTGCTGGTGATGAGAGAAAGGGGAACCCCCATACTTTGTTAATGAGAATGTAAACTAGTATAGCCCTTGTGGAAAACAGTATGGAGTTTCCTTAAATCTCTTTTAGGTAGATTTTTCTATCTAAAAATAGAACTAAACTTTGATTCAGTAATCCCACTTTTGGGTGTTTATCCAAAGGACAGGAAATAATTCTGTCAGAGATGTACATAGTCATGTTATTGCAAAATAACTCTCAATAGCTAAGCTACATTTGAAACAAAGTGAATAAACTTAGAAAATAGAACATTGCAAAAGACAAACACTGTATATCCCTGTTTAACAAATACTGAGTGGGGCCGGCGAGTGGCATGGTGGTTAAAGGCACTGCACTCCCACATGGCTAACCACGGTTCAAGTCTCGGACCTGGTGGCTTGCTTTCTCACTTCTCTTCTCACATCCTTTCTCTCTCTCTGATCAAACTGGAAAATAATAATGATAGCAATAATAAATAAAGTTAAATAAAATAATTTAAAAAAAAATACTGAGTACCTCACAGGGGAATCTAAAGGGCCAGATGGTACAGAAGTAGAGAGAGTAATAGTAGATTTAAGAAGCTGCATGTGATAAGGCATTTAGGAGGGACTGGTCAATAGACAAGAATGTAAACAGGTGGAATAGGTTATGGAACAGTGTAACACAATAGAGTAAGAGAAGTCATTGACAATTCAATATGTACTTCCAAAGAAAACAGTAGAACAAATCTCAAAGGTATACGGCATAAAATAATGTTAAATGTTGGAAATGGTAGATATGTTTTTATCTTTCATTTGATTATTACACACTATGTCAGACTTTAAAAAATACTGTAATCCACAAAAATGAACAATAATTATATTTAAATTAAAAATTACAAACGTTAAAAGAAAAAATGTGATGAAAGACATTCAAGTTTACTAGAATATGTCTAGGGGGAAAAATGCTTTTTTAAAAAAGGTTTTTGCAGTTAGCGTAATGGCTATGTCGCTGGACTCCCACATTGTCAACCGCGGTTCGCATCCCAGACCCGGTGGCTTGGAACTCACGCTGAGCGCGTGTGCGTGCGTGCCCGAGATCCCTAGAGGAGAATGGAGGAGAACGGATTGCGGTGTGGCCATCCCCCCTGGGGGGTGATTTCTCACTTTCTGTCTCTCTGTCTGTCTGGCGAATGCCCACACCCTATAGCGAAAACCTCTCCCCCCCCCCAAAAAAAAAAAAAAAAAAGTTTTTGCCATAGGGCACATGTGCTCGCCAGGAAGAGATAGAGTCAATGAGAGAGAAAGTGAGAAATCACCTCCCAGAGGGGATGACCACACCCACTCCCTTCTCCTCCTTTCTCCTGGGATTTGGGGCATGCACATACACATATGTGGCATTATTTTCAAGCCACCAGGTCTGGGCTCAAACTATAATTCACTATGTGGGAGTCCAGTGCTTTAACCACTTTGCCACCTGCTAACCCCATATCCTTTTGTGTTTTAGTGGTAGGTGTTGTAGCCCATGTGTGTGTGTGTGTGTGTGTGTGTGTGTGTGTTTGTGTTTACAGGTGACACAAGTTCTTAAAATAAAGAAATCATTTCAGATTATACCTGTGCTCAGATACAAGTTCTGCATACTGCAGAGTTTTCTTAATTATGCAACATCCAACTAAATGTATTTATTTACAATGGGAAGTAATTTCATACAGCTATCAGTTTGTCTGTCAGCTGTATAGATCAGTCTCTGCCCCAATACGAGTGAGTCATAAATGTTAATTAATGAGTGTGAAAAATTACTTAGAGAATAATATAGCAGAGGAGAAAGAGGAATTTGGAAAGACCTATAACCTCATACCTGCCCATAAATATACTGAGTGAGATGCACTCTTTATTTAATATAACTTAGATTATTATGATTTATGACTATGAATAAACTAACAAATGTTATTCTCTTGTCATCACCTTTATGATAGCATAGTGTTCAACAGTGAATGCTTTAAATGTTTGAGGCTTTTTGGCCTTTTCAAAGGCATCCAAAAGTCAAATCATTCTTCAGGTAAATGAATTGACTTGTTAGTTTTGTGGCTTAGTTGGGTGAAGGGTTCCCACACATCGAGTGCCATGCTTAGTGGAATTTACCCCTAAAGGGCAGTTTTATGGGGCTGATGAATAGGATACACAGGTGTGTAGAAATTGCAAAACTAATTAGAGATGAGAAATACCTTACTGCTCTGACCTGCAGCCACAAAACAGCAGGTAACAGATCTTTGCTTTTACTTCCTTTTTTTTTTTTTCAATATCTTTGTCAGTTGAGAAATCTCTAATTTCAGTGCATTTATCTTTTGGTACTTTAAATATTTCTCTTATTTATCTCCAACCCTCTTAAAATCATCGCTTTTAGTTTAATATGTTAAAAATGTTGACTTGCAATTCAGCTTTACATAAAGAAGTCATTGCTTTCCAACATAGCTAAGATTAATATATTTTTTTGAGAAGTTTTTGCCACAGGGCGTGTGCACTCACTCAGAAAGACATAGAGAGACAGAGAGACAGAAAGTGAGAAATAACCCCCTAGGGGGATGGCCACGCTGCAACCCCTTTTCATCCAGTCTCTTCTCTGGATCTTGGGCACTCATGCACATGCACCTGAGGTGAGTTTAAGCCACTGGGTTCCGGACTCAAACTGCAGTCGATTACATGGGAGTCCAGTAACATAGCCTTTATGCCAACTGCTGGTCCCAAGATTAATATATAAATGCCACTTCCAAATATAAATATTTCTATACCTCTGGTCAACAGCCAAACATTATGAGATCTTTCCAAAACTAGGTGATGAATAAAAGATAAATCTTTCGATTTCATTGTATACTTATCATTAACTATCTGAATACCTATTATGGTAAGCATAATTCTTAGCAATTCTAAAAGAGAAAATATCTGCTCTCAAATATCATTCTTTGAACAGAAATGACATTCACACATGAAAAGGCAAATATTAGGAAAGTTTCAAAAATCAGTAGAATAGCTGTCTCCAGATATTATACATCAGTATGATACAATCAATACTGGATTCAAACAGATTCATAATAAAAGCGTTCTATGAGCACACTTGATTAGAGAATGTTCTATTACTGGTTAGACATAAAGAATAGGTAGAATTTGGGGCCAGCAGATGGCATAGGGGTTAAAGTAGCTGGATTTCACAGGGTCAACTGCACAGTCTGAGTTTTGGATCCTGCAGCCTGAAAAACACACTGGATACATGTGAGTGCATCCCTAAAATCCTAAGAGGAAAATGGAAGAGAAAGTATTGCAATTCTCCTGCCTCTGCCCCAGAGGGGGAAAGGGTGATGATTTCTTTCCTTTTTTTTTTTTTTTTCCCCAGAGTTTTTTTCTATAGGGTGTGTGTGCTCACCAGAAAGACAGAGAGAGACAGAGAGACAGAAAGTGAGAAATCATCCCCCAGGAGGATTGGCCATGCAGCAATCCCTTCTCCTCCATTCTCCTCTTGAGGTCTTGGGCACACACTCACATGCACCGAGCATGAGTTTAAGCCACCGGGTCCTAGACTTGAACCACTGTTGACTACATGGGAGTTCAGCGACATAGCCATTACACTAATTGCTGGCCCCAAGGGTGTTGATTTCTCACTCTGCTCTCCCTTTCTCTACCCCTCTATCTCTTTCTAGTGAGTGCATGTGCCTTACAGTAAAATTTAAGATAGCAGAGAAAAAGGTAGAATTTGCAAACAAAAACAAAATATAAGGATGGGTAGAAAGACTAAATGGTGTAAACAGCCATGTTGAAAATAAGCACATTGGGAGGCCAATAGGTGGCATAGTGGTTAAGGTGCTGAATTCCAACATGGTTGACCACAACAACTTGAGACTCATGCTGGCTGTATGTGTATGTATGCCCAAAATCCTGAGAGAAGAATGGAGGAGAAGGGATTGGAGTGTGGCCATCATCCCTAAAGGGTGATTTCTCGCTTGCTGTCTCTATGTCTCTCTCTGTCTCTCCAGCAAGTACATGTACCCTATAGCAAAAACCTCTTTAAAAAGAAGAAGGACAATAAGCAAGTCATATTAGAGAGATTTTCTTGGATGAAGTAGATATGGAGGTCAAAATAAGAATGCTCTACCTAATATCTAATGGCACATTCGAATCCTTCCTTTGTGTTTCCGGGAACTAGTCTAAGAACACTATAAAATTTGTCACTTTTAGTTTTATTTTTAAAATGTTGAGTTGTAATTCAGCTTTATCATACTGCATTCCTGTATCATGACTGGCAATGATGAGAAGTGTACAAACAAAAATAAGATTGGAAGGGTCAGCAAGCTATAGGTTTGTTCTCCCACTCAACTGAAATATCCCGAGACAGACCGTATGTTTTTTCTTCACTTTCACTAAATCCACTTCACAATCTGATGCACAAAATTCATTTACTAAAGCTCAAATGAATAAAAGGAGGCAACATAAATATTGATAGATTGTTCTATTAATAAGATGATAATTTTCCACTAGTTTCTAGGTTTACCCTCTCAATAAGAAAGGTGTGAGATGTCTGAATATTCTGTGGTCTTGAATGAGATTCTATTTGACTTTCCTTCAAAATGAGAATCAATTTTTTTAAAAAAATCTCCTTTGATAATGCTGTTTTAAGTGTCTTGCTCTGCCCTCATGTACAGTTTCAGCACAGCATCAGATCCTTAAGTGGTTTCCATCTCAGAGGGTTGGCCAGGGTCATGGTCCCCTTGGGCAGCCAGGTTATCTCTTGAGTGTCACTGAGGATAGTGGTTGGAAAATTACAATCCATGGACCGAATGTGGCCTACTGCCTGTTTCTGTAGATAAATTTTTAGTGGAACACAAAACAAAGAAAGAAAAAAATGCATTAATCAAGATTAAATAAGATAATTTTTATGAACTCATGCATTCAGTAAGTATTCATTGTGTACCTACTACATACTGAACACTATTCTAGGTGATAAGGATACAGGATTTAACAAAATGGATTAAAACTTCTGCCTTCATGGAGCTTATTTTATAGGGACAAGGAAACAAACAAACAAATTAAAGTTGTAATATGCATAGTAGATTGCACAAATGGCCCAAATTGTCCTCCTCTTCTTGTATCCACACCCTTGGCTATGTAACATCACAGTGCCTGCCTGCTTGCTGTGACACTGTGCTTGGCCACGTGACCCACATTAGCCAACTGGGCATGGTGTTAGCTTGCTGAATAATAAAAGAATCTGTAGTAGAGCCAGGAGACCAATCAGCTCACTGCAGTCCTCCTTGAGTGCACAACCGCTACAGACATGGAAAGGAGCCCCACTCATAGCACAGTACTGCCTAGATAACCCACAGACATAGGACCAAGCAGATCAACACCACACATGGGAGCCAAAGAAGGGTTTACTCTTGCATATCGTGGAGTTTTGCTGTTGTGCATGAGTGCAATATGGCAAGGATGAGAAGTATACTAACAAAAATAAGATTGGAAGGGTCAACAGGCTATGCAAAAAGGGAGTCATTTTCAAGCTTAATAAGGTCATCAAGGAAGGTTTCACTGAGAAGATGACATTTAAGGAAAAAAAAAAATCAAAGGAAGTGAAAGAGGGACCTTATATAGATATCTGGGTAAGAAAGGGGAGGAGCATTCACGCAGAAGGAACACCCAGTACAAAGAGAAAAAGTTGACGTGTCTGAGGAATTGCCAGAAGCCCAGGGTAGGCAGCGCAGAGGACAGAGACAGGAAAAATGAAATCAGTAAAAGGGGAGTGGGTCAAGCTCATATCCTGTGGTGCCACAGAAATTCTCAAAGCCCAGCCAGGTTAATAAGCCCTGTGAAATTCTAGGAAGGACATTTAGTATTCTGCAATCCCTCAAACAATTCAATAACCCACACGTTTTTCACAGGGTATCTCAAAGCACTAGTGCTTTGCAGAACCCACCTGTGAAAGGGCGGATTTACTGACACACAGAAAAATGGGTAATTTTAATCTCAGGTCCCCAGCTAGACAGAGATAGGATAGTCTGAGACAGGCTGAAACTAGCACCGGGACTACATTCCAGACAATCCAGGCACTTAGGGGAGTACAGTCTGCTCCAAATCACGCCCTTCCTGGCTATGTGACGTGACATGCAGCAGATATATTGGCTTTTATCATTTAAAAAAGTTTCGTATGTGGCATCTTACATCATCACATAAATGTTCCATATGAAATAAAATTTTACTGGGAGAGGGAGTAGAAAATCAAAAAGTATGTTAAAATATATGGAAGTTGTAAATCATAAAGCCTTCTAGGCTTTCCAGTAAAAAAATAATAATAAAGGTAGATTCTCCAGATGGTCTTAATCCACATCACTGGAATGGAAAGCAAACAGCAAATGCCTTAACCTGTTTCAGCAAAGAACATCTTATTTCAAAATAAAAGTAAATGAAATTTCTATGGTGATGTTAAAGACGGATTAATGTTTAAGTGACTTAAATAAAAATACACATGGCCATTGATTTGGTACAGGAAGTATTTCAACCCGAGGCCCTGATATCAGAGAGGTTCTGCTGTCTCTGCTGAATTTGAGAGGATGTAAAGATGAGACAAGAACTTTCAATCATTAATCTCAAACTCCTTTCTTTTCCTAAGTGTTTCACTGTATCTTTTCATCCACTCTTTTGAATGATACCTACGTTTTGAAGTAAAAAAGAATTTTAAAGATGAGAACATTTAGCATCTCCATTAAACAAAATCCACTATGTACAGTTTACTTAATTTTTAAAATTTCTTAGCCATCAGAGATAATACTTGATCTGTTATGTCTTCCATATTTTAGTCATATTTTATATAAAATAATATGTGTAAAACATCTCTAAATACTATAAATACAGTACTTTGTAAGAGACCATCTGCCCTAAATAGCACAGTACATAACATTTTTTAAAAATTGCTGCATAAGTATAAAATATCTTTCTGCAAAATGAGAAGAGGCCAATTTAATTTTGCTCCTTTGAATGGTCTGTATTTCTTCCCCTCATGATCGATCAGATCCCTTAATTCCTTTTCAAAACTGCAGGCTGGAGAGAGACTTCCTCCCACCCTGCTTCTGTTCTACATACTTACATGCCAGAAGACTTAGCAAACATCTGTAAAAGCTCAGAAGTGGTGTGTATAAGGGAGTCAGAAGCATGTCCCCAAGATTCTTTTGTTATGGAAGCCCGCTGCATACCTGCTACCCAGAGTGGTGTGGGTCACACCTGCTGCCAGGATGGAGCCTGCCCAGAGACTCCACGTAGGCATTGCACCACATCCTTAGCAAAGGAGAAGGGGAATATCTACTGAGCCAAGCATTAGATACCAATTGTTCGTCTACCTTATGAGAAGCTCTCTCTGCTAGATCCTTAAAATACCCAAAATGTGGCACCAGTCCCGACCACAAGACAAATGCATTGAATAAATAACATAGCTATTTCTAAAAAAATACTAATTATTCAAAATAATTTGTTCAAATACTGATACAATAGAATAATTTGTTCAAATATTGATACTACAGACACTTGGTAGAATAGAAGTCATTATTTGGAATGAGTCAGGCCATCAGGGTAACTGAAGAGATGAGGAAGCATTTATTTCAGCCTTATAAGACCTAAATTCAGATAAGAAGTTTAAGATATGTACAAACCAAGCTCTTAGTGGTTATACATTTCTTAAAAATATAATAATAATATTAAATGTATGAGGTACTATCCTATCGGAGAGAACAGAAAATAATATAAAATGCTCGCTTTCTCACCTTCCTTCTCTCTCTCTTTCTCTCTCTGTCTGCCTCTCTCTGATGAATGCATGTGCACTTTAGCAAACAAAATAATAAAAAAATATAATTAAATAAATAATATTTTAAATAAAATAATATAAAATGCTTATGATCTTGGATATTATGTCCTGTAGGAGAAAAAAAAAGTAATGGATAAATAACAAGTATCACACCAAATTGTGATAAGTGTCATAAAAAAAATAAAGCAGAATCTTGGTAGAGGGGAGGAATAGCCATTTTAGCCAAGATCAAAAGTCAAGAAAGGGGGACCAGCAGTTAGTGTAATGGCTATGTCGCTGGACTCCCATGTAGTCGACCATGGTTTGAATCCCAGACCCGGTGACTTAAACTCATGCCGGGGGCATGTACGTGCATGCCGAAGACCCCAAGAGGAGAATGGAGAAGGGATTGTGGCATGGTCAACCCCCCTAGGGGGTGATTTCTCTCTTTCTGTCTCTCTGTCTCTCTCTGTCTTTCGGGCAAGTGCACACACCCTATAGTGAACACCCACCCTCCCCCCCAAAAAAAAGAAAAGTCAAGAAAGGTACAATCTGATGAGGTGACATTTCACCTGGGACAGCAACTGGGCAGAGAATGAATGCATAGGGCAGGATTTCCTCAATTTCAGGTTGTAGAATTCTAGTATTCAGGAAAATGTCAAAATGTGGTTAATTTTTTTAAAAAAAATTCTATAGAACTCTCATTTAGAAAGTCATAATACACATTAGAATGTTAGAAATGCTCAATGCTCCCAAGAAGTCTGAACAGAAAGGTCTCTTTTTTTTTTTTTTTGGTGATGATGTATTTTGGGGGGATGAGAACACAGGGGACAGGTGGTAATAACAATACAATACAATGCGATACAATAACGTGTTCACAGTTTTCCCCAAAACATTATTTAATGGCAAAATAAAAAGTTTGAAATTTAAACCAAAGCCCTGACGGGACCCCCTGTGCCACGTGGCATTTTGTTTGGAGTTTGATCTTCAGTCCACAGGAAGCTGTGTGCATTTTTGAACAAGAAATTTACAGAGTAAAAATTTTTATTTTAATCCTGTAATTCTGGTAGTGATAAGGCTGAGTAAATGTAATGAAGGAGAACCTGGAAACAGGAAGACTAGTTGGAAAGTATTTTTCTAGTCTGGAGAGGCTCGAGCTATTTGTAGGATGTAGAAACTTGGGCCAAGTGACTCAGGGGAGTAGAGAGGAAGCAGAGTCGAGCAGGATCGTCGCATCAGAACTGGGAAGACGAGTTAGGCAATTCATGTGGAGGTAAGGATGGCAGCAGCAGATACATGGAACAGATCATTACCTCTGGAACATGTTCAGTTTGAGTATCTGGAAGGTTCATTATGAAGAGATGTTCTGTTGATGTTAGCGCTCTTCAATAGACTCAGCTCAGGTACATTAGGGGTAGGATGAGAAGTTAGAGTTAGGCAAATGTTCAAGAAATATCTCTTTTTTAAAAAAGACCATAAAAATATTAGCAATTTTTCATAGAAAAGCCCATTCATATTGCACCGGATAAAGTTTCAAAAGTTGTTAATGATATTTAATGCAGCTGTTTGTAAACTGCTACTTTAAAAATCCACTCCTGGGACCAGCAGACGGCATAATGGTTTTGTTGCTAGATTTCCACGTAGTTGACTGCACCTCAAGTCCCAAACCCAGTGGCTTAAACTCACATTGGGCATGTATGCATGTGTGCCCAAGATCCTGAGAGGAGAATGGAGGAAAAGGGATTGTGGTGTGGCCATCCCCCAGGGTGGGAGTGGGGGTGATTTTTCACTTTCTGTCTCTCGATCTCTCTCTGTCTTTCTGGTGCACATGCCCTATAGTAAAAGCCTCTCTAAAAAAAAGAAAAAAAAATCATGCCTCTTAATCCAGCCTGTCTCTCCAAGTGGCCTTTCAGCAG
>NW_006203092.1:2279363-2285685 GCF_000334495.1 Tupaia belangeri chinensis | reverse complement strand
GGATCATCTCATAGTACATCGTGTTCTGTTGTGCCATGAAGATGGTTCACGGTTCAACTGATGATGGGTTTCTGGATGCAGTTAACGCCCTGAGAAATGCTGAGATGAGAGCAGTGCAGTGTCTCTTTGCAAAGGGAAAAACAGTTGGTTCATACATCTTAAATGCAAAAATCTCAAAAATTAACTTGCAAGGCACCCTTTTTTATGACTCTTTGGTGTCTGAAAAATATGTCTAATATGTGTTTTAAGTGAGGAGTCAGTTCATTTTATTTAATTTGTCCTAATAATCAATAACATCTATTTAAATTCTAATGAAATGTTAACTGTACTATTCTATATAGAAGCACATATAGATCACCTTTAAGTCTTTAAAGAGCATAGATACACCCTTTAAAGAGTCACATATGCACAGAAAAAAATTAATATTTTTATTTTGTGATAAAATGTATGTCGTTTTTAAATTTTTTTAGTAACCAGGTCACGTAAATGACCTAGAAAGATTTGGGAAAGGATCTTTTATTATTTTTTTGGAAAGGTTTTTGCTATAGGGTGCATGCGCTCGCCAGACCAACAGAGAGAGACATAGAGACAGAAAGCGAGAAATCACCCCCCAGGGGGGATGGTCACACCGCAATCCCTTCTCCTCCATTTTCCTCTCGGGATCCTGGGCATGCACGCACATGCTCCCGGTGTGAGTTTTAAGCCACTGGGTCCGGGACGCGAACCGCGGTCAACTATGTGGGAGTCCAGCGACATAGCCATTACGCTAACTGCTGGTTCCCAGAAAGGATCATTTTAATTGTTGATTACAAATGGGCTTTTTGAAAAAAATAGATTATGTAGCTTTCTTCACAAATGGTATAGAACAAAATATTTTAAACTCACGATGAGAATAAAGATGGATTGGTGTTTAATGCTTAAAATACCTGGAGCTAAAAGAAATTGTTGCCACAGTATAGAATTTTAACTTTTTTAATTAAATAGCACATAATCTCTATTTAGCTTCAATTTTACTAACTCTCCCTGTAAATTTGAATTGTGAAAAAGTCTCCCAAAGAAGCTTAACAGGAAGTTGATATGTTTACAAGCATGGAGGGCTGAGCTGGTCTTGGATTCTATAGGATGTTAAAAGAAAAGGGTCAAGGGCCAGCAGATGGCATAATGGTTATGTCACTGAACTCCCAAGGAGAACTGCTGTTCAAGTCCTGGACCCGGTGGCTTAAAACTCATGCTGGGCACATGTGCATGTGTGCCCAAAATCCCAAAAGGAGAATAGAGGAAAAGAGATTGCAGCATGGCCATCCCCCCTAGGGAATGATTTCTTGCTTTCTGTTTCTTGGTCTCTGGCTCTGACTAAGCAAGCACCTGATAACAAAAATACCACTTAAAAAAAAAAAGAAGAAGAGGAAAAACTTCAGAGGCCAGCAGATAGCATAGTAGTTACATCATTGGATTCTCACATGCCTGACCATGGTTTGAGTCCTGAACCAATGGCTTGAAACTCACACTGGGTGCACATGTGTGAGTGCTCAAGATTATGGGAGAACAGAAGAGAAGGGATTGCAACATGGCCATCCCTCCTGGGGGGTGATTTCTTACTTTCCATCTCTGTCTCTCCAGAAAGAGACAGAGCAAAAGCAACAGCACATGTGTGTACCCTATAGCAAAAATCTCTCCCCCCGCAAAAAAAAACAAACAAAAAAAAAAAAAAAAAAAAAAAAAAGAAAAAATTTCAGACAATTTAATTTAGTGGAGTTTAATTGAGCAAAAATAAAAGGGATTCCAATCAGGCAGTTTCCCAGAAGGACTTTCCAGCAACTCCAGGTAGCTTTGTGATCACTCAATATTTCAGTTCTGGAAAGGGAAAGTGATGCACTCAGTAACAGGAAAGTGCCGTGCAAACGTGGAAGTGGGGGAAGAGAAATACGTGGATGGGTTACATTTTGAGGTTTGTCTGCATTAACAGTTTAAAAGGTGAGGTGTCTATGACTGACTAGAGCCTACCTGTTGTGACAGGCTGTCACCTAGCGACTTTACTAAGAAAGCAGTTTTCTAAGTGAAGTGACAGTTTGCTTATGGAACCCGAAGCGGGAATGTGAAGGCTTTCTCAAGCCAACGTACTTCCACCGGGGGAAGTAGTTGAGTGAATGGAAGACAGGGCTTCCTGGACTTGTTCTCCAAACTTCAAGTCCACAGAGATATGGCACAATCAGGATTGAGTGGGTACTTCCTGACTTTTATCAGTAGCAGATGACCCCATTATAATACACCCACTGGGAAGCCTGAGAAAACATGAGCAGTCAAAGTGAACAAACCGAACACAGGACAACCAGCATAAATGATTAAGTGGAGGTCTCAACCCCTCAAGGGCATAATCAAAAAATATTTTAGGTTTATTTTTCCACTGAACATTAACACTGAACGTGTTCAAGATCACATCTTTTTCCATCTAGTTAGCAAGTTCATGTGATGATACACATTTTCACCCATCTTGTCCCTAGAAGAATTCTCTTTCCTGCTCCGGCTCCTCAGTGTTGGAGAAGGACAGAGAGCAGAGCCCTGGGCATTTTCATGGTTCAGGCTGTTCCTCTGCTGGACGCTGTAACTCCTGAGGCCTGTGGCTGGCTGTGAACAGTGTGCTCTGTTTCCATTAACTTTTATTTTGATTCAAAAATGTCCAGAGATCATTGTATTTATTACAGGCATGACTCTGAAGCAGTCAACAGACTGGGAGGTTAACCTGACAAATGCAACAGCAACAGAGCCAAGACTACAACAGAAGTCTCCTCTCAAATCCCCGCTTTGTGACTTAGCTACTAAATGAAACCCAAGGGCCTCTCTGGGCAATAGGAAGGAAGTGAAGGAAGTTACCAAAGAAACTTAAGAAAGTCATGTTTATTTAAAGTCTCAAACTAACCTGAAAATGTTCATAACTGTTTACATTCTAATGAGTGGGGAATAGACAAGATGGGTAGCAAATGGGAGGAACAAAACAACAAAAATAAACAGGCAGTGAAGTAGGAAATAGCTATGTATAATAAACAGATATAAAACATCCCTCCCTTGATGGCTCACTTTCCACCCATAGAAGATAAGCTTATCCAGAGACCACAATGGTGCGGTGGAGGAGCAGCTGGGCCCACATGGAAGGCTCTGGTTCAGTACTGACTTCCCTTTCCAGAACTGCCCTGTGCTCGCTGGGCATACACAAGTGAGCACCAGAGAACTGGTCCGGCTGAGAGTGGGGGCGGATTGCAGCATGTAGAACCCACTTGGGGATGCTTTTCTCTTTCTCTGTCTCTTTCATGAATGAAATAAAAAGAGAGGGACAGAGAGAAGATAAGCTTAACAAAAGAAACATTTTGTCTTTTCACCTACTTTTGTTTGCTTCATCATCAATAGCACTGGCTTATAATAGGTTCTCAGTAAATATTAACTCAATCTTTTGAACAATGATTATATTCAGACTTTAAAAAGGGCATGACCAAGTATTACAATTAAAAAAAAAAAACTACAAGTTATCAATACAACAATTGGATTGTAGCAGTGAGGTGGGGTCGGATAATGCATCTTAGGCAAAGATTAAATACTTCCATTTGGTTCCCAAATGTTCCTTTCACTCCTGCATTAGAGTATTTATCAGTTTGCTCTGAGCATTTGTTCCATGTCTGCCTGTCCCTCTAGACCACTACACCAGCTTTTCTTCTGCTAAGTACAGTGTTTAGCATATATGTCCAATAAATGATGAAAAGCAAATAATACATACCGGGATATCAAACATTCCAGATGGCTTACTAATTGAGATGTCAGGAATATCTTCAACTTTTAGATAAAGAAGAACTGTAGGATAATAGTTATCCTTCTCAAGGTTTTTCAGGCAATAAAAAAAAAATGTCTCTTTGGACAGTTAACTTATTTTTCCGTTGTTAACGTGAGAGTTCGTTTATTCTGCTGAAGTTTCACAGATAACCACATGATGGCGCCAGCACCGCATCATAAATCCAGAAGCAGCGGAGCAATGTGGATGCAGTGGCTCCTCTTCGTGCCTCCTCTCTCTACCTGCTTCTATTCTGTGGCTGTTTCCCCTCAGGTCCTCCTTCCCATCCAGTCAAGCTTGATACGTATAATATTTGCCAAGTAGCTGTCAGGCTGGGATTGGGGTACTGCCCACCTTTCTTTGTTCTCTGACAGCCCAAATTCTGTGTATGCCTCCCATCTGAAAAAACATATGAAAGAACACTTTGAACGCCAGTTTAACTGTATTTTTAGTTTGTGATACAGGTATTTTATATTGCACTTGATAGGTCCTTGCAAGTGACCTGTCTTTATCCTAAACACAAATTCCAACAAAGTAAATAGTGCCCTGATAAGTTTTTAGACTCCTCACAGTTAAGGAATTGAAACTCAGGACTTTGCCAACCAAAAGAGACTAGTGCAGAGTGTGAGGCACACAGGCCTCCACCTTCAAAGTGGATTGGATAACCTGGAGAACAACAACAAATTAAAGATCATCAAATTGTGAAGAATTAGAAGTGAGTTCAGAAAGCAGGTACCTAATGTAATTTGTATTTATTATTTCTGCATATATTTATTTATTGAGAGATTTTTGCCTTAGGGTGCCTGTACTCGCCGGAGAGACAGCAACAGAAAGAGAAATCACCCCGCAGCTGAGATGGCCATGCCGCATTTCCTCTCCTCCATTCTCCTCTTGAGACTTTGGGTACACACACACTCACATGCACACCCAGCATGATTTTCAAGCCGCTGGTCTCAGACTCACTGTCAGCCATGTGGGAGTACAGCAATGTAACTACTACACCAATAATTGGTCCTACTAATTTAGTATTGTTTTATGTTTTTGCTTTTGTTTTGTAAAGGTTTTTGCCTTGAGAAATTACCCACACGGGGGGATGACCACACTACAATCTACTTCTGCTCTATTTTCCTCCCGGGGTCTTGGGCATGCATGCACACATACCCAGTGTAAGTTTCAAGCCCCCAGATCTGGGACTCGAACCGTCATCAGTCATGTGGGAATACAGCGACATAATTGCTATGCCATCTGCTGACCCCTGTAATTTTCAAAAATACAAGGCAGGGACAGCAGATGGCATTGGATAGGGCACTGAACTCCCACGTGGCTGACATTGGTTCAAGTCCTGGACCTGGCACCTTGCTTTCTCACTTTCTTTCTCTCTCTGTCTCTCTCTGGTGAGCACGTCTGCCCTGTAGCAAATTTTAAAATGATAATAATAATAAATAGAATTGAATATTTTTTTTAAATAGAATGAAGCTAAAGATTTTCATTAAATGACTGTTTTTTTTGTTTTGTTTTTGTTTGTTTGTTTGTTTTCATGTTTCTTTTGCAATAGGGCACATGTGCTCACTGGAAAGATAGAGAAACAAAAAGTAAAAAATACCCCCCCCCCAAAACGATAGTCACATCACAATCTCTTCTATTTCATTCTTCTCTTTGGATTTTGGGCATGCACACACACACGCCTGACATGAGTTTCAAGCCATTGGGTCTAGAACTTGAACTGCAGCTGGCCAAGTAAGAGTCCACTGATGTAACCATTACTCCATTTGCTGGTCCCTTCCTTACTTTTCTAACTGAGATAAATATTACATATGATGGAAAATCGCAGGACTTACATTTCTTTATATGTTTATGTTTACACTTAATAACTTGTATTTAATAAGAGAATAATAATATTTAATAATATTTATACTCAATAACTTGTATTTATTTAAGAGAATAGGCCAATTCATTTTGACAAATGTATGTGTACAAACATAAAGATCATCACAATCAACATCTCTAACTTTCCCTAAGCCTTACAACATTCCCTCATGCCTCCTCGAATCAATCTCTCTCCTTACTGATCTGACTTCTGTTACCTGAGAATACTTTCACCTGACTTTGTCCTTCATGTAAATAGACATACATGGGCTCTCTTTCTGTGTGTCCGGTTTCTTTTGCTCAAGAATGTTTTCTGAGGTGCATCCATACTGTAGCGCATAGTTTCTTCTTGTTTATTCCTGAGCAGGTTTTATCTGTATAAAGAAAATACAATTTAGTATTCAATCCCTTGATAGATACTTGAAATGTTTCCAGTTTTGGGTATTCTAACTAATGTTGCTGTGAACCTTCTTATAATTATCTGTGTAGATGGATGCTTTCATTTTGGGAGGTAAATACCTAGGAATATGTATTGGTGCATCATGTTGCTAATATCTGAAATTTGGTGAGTTACAAAAGGAAAGGTTCATTTACCTCATGCTTTCTGAGGCCCAAAGTCAAGGACTACATCTGGTGGAG
>NW_006203092.1:2232150-2279262 GCF_000334495.1 Tupaia belangeri chinensis | reverse complement strand
ATGACTACATCTGGTGGAGATCGTCCTGCTGATGGGTCACATGGTAGAGAGTGTCACATGGTGAAGTGCGTGTCTGTGTCAGTCTCTCCTAATAAACCAACCAGAACTTATTCGTGGGGACCTCACCTTACTTTAATCTTAATCACCCCCAATTACCACTTCTTAATCACCTAATAGAATGAAGCCTCCATCCTTTTAATACCCTTATAAATTTGGGGGGTACACACTAAAACCATAGCAGAGTAGAATTGTTGAGCCATAGGACAGGTATATATGTTTAATACTGTAAAAAACTACCAATGTTTTCAAAGGGTTTGTATTAGTTTTCTGGGACTGCCATATCAAAGAATCACTGGGAGGATTAAGACAACGGAAATTTATTATCTCAGAGTTTAGGAGTCCAGAGGTCCAACATGAAGGTGTGGTCAGAGCCAAGCAACCTCTGAAGACTCTAAGAAAGAACCTTTCAGCATCTGGTGGTTGCTGGCATACATTGGCATTCCCTGGCTGGTGGTGGTGTAATACCAGTCCCTGCCTCAAGCCCATCTATTATCACTTGACCTTCTTCCCTATATGTCTCCTCTGTGTCTCTGTGTCTCAATTTCCTTTTCTTCTAAGGATATTAATCATTGGACTTAGGGCCCAACCTAATCAAGCACAACATCATCTGAACTTAATTACATTTACAATGACACTACTTCCAAATAGATTTATTTTCTGAGTTTCCAGTTAGACATGACTTTTAAGAGCCACTAGTTAAGCCCATAAAGAGGCTGAACAATTTGACAACTCTTACCATCTAGGATAGGAGTTCCAGTTGCTCCATATCCTCCTCACTCTCATGTTGGGTATTTTCATTTCACAATTTTAGTCATTGTAGTGTGTTGTAGGTCTTTCATTTAGGTTTTAATTTTCAATTCCTTCATGACTATTGATGTCGATTCTCTTTTCATGTATGTATTAGTCATTTAGGGGTCTTTCTTAATAAAATATCTGTCTTTTGTCCATTTAAAAATTGGACTATTTGTCTTTTTTAAAATTGATTTGTAGGGTTTATTTACATAATCTGGATTTAAATTACTTGTCAAATGCATATATTTCAAATATTTTTCCCTCTTTCTGCAACCTTGCTTTTCATTTTCTACAATGCTTTTTGAGGAATGGAGTTTACATTTAGATAAGTCTCAATTGTCAACTTTTTCTTTTATGTTTAGCAATTTTTGTATCCCCTCTGAGAATTTACCCAAACCCAAAGTTGCAAAGATAATACATTTTCTTCCAGAAGCTTTTTAGCTTTAGATTTTATATTTAGGCCTATGATTCATCCTAAATTAATTTTAGCATATGGCATGAGGTAAGAGTCAAAGTTTATTTTTTCTCACTTTGATCTAGTTGTTCCAGTTCCATTTGTTGAAGACTCTTCTTTAATCATTATACAGTGCTGGCTGAAAATTTGTTGACAATTTATGTTACGTTGAACATTAATTGATTGTAAGTGCCTTGTCCCAACAATCTATTTGTCTATTCTCACCCCATTGTTTTTAATTATTATTGTTGTAGAGTATTAAAAATGAGATAGTGTCAATCCTTGACTTTATTCTATTGATAGCTAGTTTTGGGTATATTAGGTATTTTCCTTTCCATATAAATTTTAGAATTTGTTTTTTTTTTTTGTTTGTTTTTTTTTTTTAGTTTCTGCTAAGTAAATAAATAAGGAAAATATCTGCTTGGATTTTGTTGGAATTAAATCGAATACATAGTAACTAGATTTTTTAATAGTTAATTTGTAAAATCCATTTCTTACTAAGAAAGCCTCATGTTCTAACCTTTTTTAATTTTTCTAAAATTGTCTTGTTTTTGAAAAATATGTATAACTGTCTTAAGCCAGATCAGAACTTATTTTGAAAATCTTGGAACTCATCCAATCCATTTTAAGCAACTCCGCCTTGCAAAAAGAAACTTCTTCCCAATAATTCAAGTGTGGAAAATGATTTTTCTGACATTAAAAAACTACATACTTATGATAAGTAAACCAATAATTTCAAAAAATTTTTGGAGCTTTAAAAAACAAATACTAACTTCCATTTTATGTAAGCATTAGCGTCTATATACTTCTCCATAGAATAGGTTTGATGGGAAAATACAATCTTGTTATTTTAATTTGGTATATTTGAATTATTAAAACTGAAAACCAAATTTATTTTTATTTACGTCTGTCTTACTCCAATTTTTATTTTAATTATATGTTCACTATATATGTACAGAATTTTTGGAAAATAAGTAACACAAAAGGAAATATCTAGTATATTTTACTTTTCAAATGTTTTCAGAAATTGTTCAGGAAGTGAAAGCTTGAAAATAGACTTTTAATTATTTTCATAGCCTTACATTTCTTCCAGATATCCTGTTTCATGGCAGTAAAGTAAGAGTTGAAGCAAGCAATTCAACTACCATGCCTTCCCTGATACTCCTACCCATTCTATCTCAGCTCCCCATAATTGCCATTGATCAATTAAAATGAGCATATGTTTTAACTTTTTAAACCCCAAAAGGTGAAGTCTTCAAATTAAAAAAAAATAATAATTATAATCACCTGTAACAGCACAATGATTCAGGAAAACCTGCAGCCTTTACCCAATTGTTCAAAACTTAATCTATAGCTTGGGACCAGCAGATGGCATAATAGTTATGCTGCTGAACTCCCACGTAGTTCACCACAGTTCAAGTCCTAACCTGGGCAGCTTAAACTCATGCTGGGTGTGCCGCCTAAGATCCTGAGAGGAGAATGGAAGAGAAGTGATTGAGGAGTAGCCATCCCCCCCCACTTGGTGTTGTGGGGGTAATCTCTCGCTTTCTGTCTCTGTCTTTCTGGCAAGTGCATGCACCCTATAGCAAAAACCTCTTTTTTTTTTTTTTTTTTTTGAGAGGTTTTCGCTATAGTGCGCGTGCGCTCGCCAGACAGACAGAGAAAGACAGAAAGCGAGAAATCAACCCCCAGGGGGGATGGCCATGCCACAATCTCTTCTCCTCCATTCTCCTCTCGGGATCTTGGGCATGTAAGCACACACGCCTGGTGTGAGGTTAAGGCACCAGGTCCGGGACTCGAACCGCGGTTGACTACATGGGAGTCCAGTGACATAGCCATTACACTAACTGATGGTCCTGCAAAAACCTCTCTTAAAAAAAAAAATCAATCTACAATATAATCATGCCCTCTGTCAGGATTATCAAAGAACACAAAAATACTACAAGGGCACATAAGAATACAGTTTTCATCCCCTTCAATGACTAAAACATTTGCCATTCCTATGGTACTGCTATTGTTAGATATATTTTTTCCTTCACTATAATGTTTTTTGTAATTAGGAGGCATGGAGAAATCTATGCTCAAATTTAACAGTCACTAGCATTTAGTCAATGAAACCAGAGAAACCTAAAACTGAGATTACTACAATAGAATCTATACAACAAAGCTTGCAAGATGAGACCTGTTTTGAAAATGATGTAAAAACTATTTATAAAAAAGTTAATTAAATTACTATTTTTTTAAGTTTCTTTTTTTCCTTATTTCATGAGCAAGAAAAAACAGAGACAACACCAACAGGGTCTTGGGACCACAACCTATTCCCAGCCTTGGATCACAGGCACGCACACACATAGTATAATGCTTCACGTAGATATCTCACAGAGTAACATGTTTTACTGCTGTACCACAAGCTGGTCCCAAAAAATTAATTAAATTATTTCTAAAAATCCATAAAATGAATGATTCACAGTTATTAAGGATGATATTTATAAGGATGATAATGACAAAGTGGAATTGTTTATAATATATTTGGTCGTTGGAAAAGTAATGATGTATTTTTCCATACAAAAACGTGTCATGACTTTCCTGATGATCCAATAATGATTTTAATTGACAGGAAGGGCATGCCCTTTGCAGAGAGAGACAGAAAAAGTTAGAGAGGGAGAAAGCACCCCGAATGGGCAATATTCATACTGCAATCTTTTCTCTTCCACTTCTCCATCCTGTCAGGATTTGGGGCATTTCTTTAAATCACCATGGTCAGGACTTGAACCAGGTGGAGTCTGCCTCCCTTAGCCGCGAGGCCACAGAGCTGCCCTGTATTAGAATATTAATGGACAAGAAAAACAAAACCCAGACAACAAAACATATATACCACTTAAGCTCAGACTAATGCACTACTGTATCCTGGTTAAGAATGAGGGATCTAAGACAGCTGGTGGTGTGGTGGCAAGATGAGCTAGATCCAGCATGGCTGACTGATCCGTTCAAGTGGCGGACTGAAAAACATGCCAGGTCATGTACATGTGTGTTCATAATCCAAAAAGCAGAAATGAAGAAGGTATTTCAGCATGGCCATCCTCCATGGAGAATGCTTTCCCACTTTCCTTCTAGCTCTCTCTCTCTCCCTCTCTCCCTTCTCTGTAAGTGTATATGCACTCTAGTTACTGTGGAAGAAGAAGAAAAGAATGAAAAATTTAGCAGCCCTGGGTTGAAACCCTACCTGGGCCCTTTATTTCCTGTGTGATGTTATAAAAGTTGCTTGATCACTATGAAAACTGACGTTTTCTCATCAAAAAAAAAAAGTCTTGAAAATTAAAGAATTTGTAGGGATACGAAGATTAAATTACTATAAAGCAATTTCTGGCATAAGCTTCGCCTTTAGTAGAACTATCTATGAGTTAACCAAAAACAAACAAACAAACAATGAAAAATACCTAAAATAAATGAGAGTAAAAATTATAAGTTGTTTATAAGAAAAAATTTTATTCTTCACTTTCTGTCTGTTTCTCTGGCTAGAGTTTTGCATCTATAGAGTTTTGCATTTCATAATTTCTAGAATGGACATATTTTATTCCAATAGCTGGCCAAATAAAGTAAAAACTTTGAAAACAGGCATTACTGCTTGTCAGCCCATAGGACAATTACAGATGAGAGAAGACATCGATGACAGGCTCTAACGCAGTAGGCCAGCTATCAGAAATAGCCGCTCAGGGACAGGTTTCTGATCATGTGTGAGATATGAGGTGGCATCACTCAGAGTATGTGGATAGTGAGAAATGTCCAGGCAGAGCGCCATCACTATTTTAATCCTTCATACAATGTTTGCAAAAAGCACATATAATTAATGCAAAACAGTGATGGGGCAATTCTTTCTGCAGCAGGAAAAGGCACTCTTGAATTTTGCACATCACTGAGAATTGCAGAAGCTTCATGTTTGTCTTCCTAACATAGGCATACCAATATGGGAGGTGGGATTAAATCTGCTCTTTATGTTGGTAGTTACTATTGTCCTTTAGGATCCCAAGACAACAAATAATTGTGTAAAAATAAAAAGGAAACTTACAAAATTGCAAGGAAGGTAGGATAAAGCATTATAATGTTAATTCCCAATTACAGGAGTTTAAAAATGTGAAAAACACTCATTTTAACCATATGTAATTATTAATATGTACAAGAGGACTTCAAAAAGTTTATGGAAAAAAATTAAAGTATGAGTTTAGGGCCAGCTGGTGGCATAGTGGTTAAGGCAGCTGGATTCTGTATGGCCAACTATATGGTTTGAGTTCTGGACTCTGTGGCTTGAAAAACATGCTGAGCACATGTGGGTTGTTTGCCCAAAATCCCAAGAAGAGAAGGCATTGGGTCATCCCCCTGGTGGTGGTGGAGGGGAGTACTTTCTCACTTTCTCTTTCTCTGGTGAGTGCACATCCTATAGTAAATGTTTTTTTTTTTTTAAATTAAGTTTATTTTATGCAAAAAAAGTTTTGAAATTTGTGCATAATTTTTCATAATACTCATTTTCCATGAACTTCTTGAAGACCCCTTGTATTACAGTTGGACAATTCCTAATAAAGATCTGTTAAGTTTTTATATTAAGGAATGAATATAATTCTTCAATTTAACATACTTAGGACGACTCTCATGAAGAAAGAAATGTGGAGAGATTAAGACTTCATTTTACTATTTCTGTCTTCTTAGTGCCATAAAGCATACATGCAAGAGGTATAAATTTGCAACCTCCTTTTTAGATGACAAGAGGAATCATGCTTTATTTTAATTAACTAAGTGTCACTTTCCTTCTAGCTCTCTCTCTCTCCCTCTCTCCCTTCTCTGTAAGTGTATATGCACTCTAGTTACTGTGGAAGAAGAAGAAAAGAATGAAAAATTTAGCAGCCCTGGGTTGAAACCCTACCTGGGCCCTTTATTTCCTGTGTGATGTTATAAAAGTTGCTTGATCACTATGAAAACTGACGTTTTCTCATCAAAAAAAAAAAGTCTTGAAAATTAAAGAATTTGTAGGGATACGAAGATTAAATTACTATAAAGCAATTTCTGGCATAAGCTTCGCCTTTAGTAGAACTATCTATGAGTTAACCAAAAACAAACAAACAAACAATGAAAAATACCTAAAATAAATGAGAGTAAAAATTATAAGTTGTTTATAAGAAAAAATTTTATTCTTCACTTTCTGTCTGTTTCTCTGGCTAGAGTTTTGCATCTATAGAGTTTTGCATTTCATAATTTCTAGAATGGACATATTTTATTCCAATAGCTGGCCAAATAAAGTAAAAACTTTGAAAACAGGCATTACTGCTTGTCAGCCCATAGGACAATTACAGATGAGAGAAGACATCGATGACAGGCTCTAACGCAGTAGGCCAGCTATCAGAAATAGCCGCTCAGGGACAGGTTTCTGATCATGTGTGAGATATGAGGTGGCATCACTCAGAGTATGTGGATAGTGAGAAATGTCCAGGCAGAGCGCCATCACTATTTTAATCCTTCATACAATGTTTGCAAAAAGCACATATAATTAATGCAAAACAGTGATGGGGCAATTCTTTCTGCAGCAGGAAAAGGCACTCTTGAATTTTGCACATCACTGAGAATTGCAGAAGCTTCATGTTTGTCTTCCTAACATAGGCATACCAATATGGGAGGTGGGATTAAATCTGCTCTTTATGTTGGTAGTTACTATTGTCCTTTAGGATCCCAAGACAACAAATAATTGTGTAAAAATAAAAAGGAAACTTACAAAATTGCAAGGAAGGTAGGATAAAGCATTATAATGTTAATTCCCAATTACAGGAGTTTAAAAATGTGAAAAACACTCATTTTAACCATATGTAATTATTAATATGTACAAGAGGACTTCAAAAAGTTTATGGAAAAAAATTAAAGTATGAGTTTAGGGCCAGCTGGTGGCATAGTGGTTAAGGCAGCTGGATTCTGTATGGCCAACTATATGGTTTGAGTTCTGGACTCTGTGGCTTGAAAAACATGCTGAGCACATGTGGGTTGTTTGCCCAAAATCCCAAGAAGAGAAGGCATTGGGTCATCCCCCTGGTGGTGGTGGAGGGGAGTACTTTCTCACTTTCTCTTTCTCTGGTGAGTGCACATCCTATAGTAAATGTTTTTTTTTTTTTAAATTAAGTTTATTTTATGCAAAAAAAGTTTTGAAATTTGTGCATAATTTTTCATAATACTCATTTTCCATGAACTTCTTGAAGACCCCTTGTATTACAGTTGGACAATTCCTAATAAAGATCTGTTAAGTTTTTATATTAAGGAATGAATATAATTCTTCAATTTAACATACTTAGGACGACTCTCATGAAGAAAGAAATGTGGAGAGATTAAGACTTCATTTTACTATTTCTGTCTTCTTAGTGCCATAAAGCATACATGCAAGAGGTATAAATTTGCAACCTCCTTTTTAGATGACAAGAGGAATCATGCTTTATTTTAATTAACTAAGTGTGACTCCAATCACTCATCCCAAGAGGTTATCAGGAAATCCAACCTCAGTCACTCTTGGGACTTCCTTTCTTGTGCTCCAGCGTCACATACTCCAGCAAAGCTTGGGAGTCTTGGTGAGGAGGAAAGGAGCACGTGCCAGTCATCTGGACACGAGGGTCATGCTGAGAAGCTGATGGTGCAAGCTGCAGAATCATCATTAGTCTCCGTGTGTGAACCCTCGCCTGGTAGGTGAAATTCAGAGCCAGGAAGCTATGCTCCCTTTCACGCCCCCTCTGATGTCTCATTGTCACAATCTCTCAGGCTAGAAGGAATTGGTTTAGGGCCTTCCTACTTTCATTACATGTTGCTACCCTTAACTTAGGCATAAATAAAATTTTATATTTTAGTCAGGGAAAGATAATGGAACACAAATAGTCATTTTGCATCACTAAATCCTGACTTTTCAATGCCTCGATAAAGACCTCAAAACTTCTTTATAGAAGGCCAGAGACTAATATTAACTCTTTTTTTTTTTTTTTTGGAGAGGTTTTTCCTATAGGGCACGTGTGCTCGCCAGACAGACAGAGAGAGACAGAGAGACAGAAAGCGAGAAATCACCCTCCAGGGGGGATGGCCACGCCGCAATCCCTTCTCCTCCATTCTCCCCTCGGGATCTTGGGCACGCACTCACACGCGCCCAGTGTGAGTTTAAGTCACCGGGTCCAGGATGCGAACCGCGGTCGACTACGTGGGAGTCCAGTGACATAGCCATTACGCTAACTGCTGGTCCCACTAATATTAACTCTCCACCTGTTTGTTACTCTACTACAACTCTTACATCTTCACATGCCTCCCCTAAACACCCACAACACTCAGAACAGGTAGAAGGAAGTTACATACACAGAGAAGCATAGAGGAACAAACACGAATCGAAGTACTGCTTCATCTGATACGATTTCTCCCCTACTACATTACTCCCCTGCCAGGACCAGTTGAATAATTTGCAGAGTCAAATGCAAAATGAAAATGTGGGACCCCTTTTTCAAAATGTAGTCATAGTTTCATGACAGTAACAATAGGGCATTAAACCAAATACAAAGCTTCTCTAAGTATGGGATCCTATGCAATTGCAGAGGTCACATACCTCTGAAGCTGACCCTGACCACCATGAATATTATAAAACAGCATCTTAACCGATGTTCCTCCTTTAGATGTCCTTCCTTCAGAAACATCCTTTACAGAGCCTCAACATGAGATGTATCTAAATCACACATCTGGTTCTTTCATCTCCCTAGTTAAAGCCTACTTTTCATTCCCTGCAGAGTAATACACAAGTTATCAATGTGAATTGGATCTGGCTTCTACTTGACTGGTCATCTGTTTCTCATTCTACTTCCTGTTTCACACACTACTCTCCACATGACGGTTAATAATACAATGCTAACTAGCCATCATGGATTCAGTGCTCAAACAACCAGAGAAGAAAGGAAGATAATGCCAGACTGCTACAATAAAACTTCCATTGCCCATTGGTAGTAGTGTGTCCTTAGGAAAGACACACAGCTACCAGACATGCTAATTTCTCAGCACAGCAAAGCTCAAAGAGCAGCAAATTTATTTATATTTTTTTTCAGCATCTGAGTTTTTATTAACGTGAGATTTAAAAACAAGCATCTACACCAGTGTGGGGGATGAAGGTGGGCGAAGAGGAGGGGTGGAGCAGGGAAAAGGGTTTCTGTTCTACTGATAATCAAGTTCCGGGTTCATCCCATCATGGACTTCATAATCCCCCAGAGATGCATGATCCTTGAAAATCGTGTACCACTTTTTCAGCACGATCTTGTTCCAACAGGTGACAGTCTGGGCTGCAAACATCTTCACATGCCTCCCCTAAACACCCACAACACTCAGAACAGGTAGAAGGAAGTTACATACACAGAGAAGCATAGAGGAACAAACACGAATCGAAGTACTGCTTCATCTGATACGATTTCTCCCCTACTACATTACTCCCCTGCCAGGACCAGTTGAATAATTTGCAGAGTCAAATGCAAAATGAAAATGTGGGACCCCTTTTTCAAAATGTAGTCATAGTTTCATGACAGTAACAATAGGGCATTAAACCAAATACAAAGCTTCTCTAAGTATGGGATCCTATGCAATTGCAGAGGTCACATACCTCTGAAGCTGACCCTGACCACCATGAATATTATAAAACAGCATCTTAACCGATGTTCCTCCTTTAGATGTCCTTCCTTCAGAAACATCCTTTACAGAGCCTCAACATGAGATGTATCTAAATCACACATCTGGTTCTTTCATCTCCCTAGTTAAAGCCTACTTTTCATTCCCTGCAGAGTAATACACAAGTTATCAATGTGAATTGGATCTGGCTTCTACTTGACTGGTCATCTGTTTCTCATTCTACTTCCTGTTTCACACACTACTCTCCACATGACGGTTAATAATACAATGCTAACTAGCCATCATGGATTCAGTGCTCAAACAACCAGAGAAGAAAGGAAGATAATGCCAGACTGCTACAATAAAACTTCCATTGCCCATTGGTAGTAGTGTGTCCTTAGGAAAGACACACAGCTACCAGACATGCTAATTTCTCAGCACAGCAAAGCTCAAAGAGCAGCAAATTTATTTATATTTTTTTTCAGCATCTGAGTTTTTATTAACGTGAGATTTAAAAACAAGCATCTACACCAGTGTGGGGGATGAAGGTGGGCGAAGAGGAGGGGTGGAGCAGGGAAAAGGGTTTCTGTTCTACTGATAATCAAGTTCCGGGTTCATCCCATCATGGACTTCATAATCCCCCAGAGATGCATGATCCTTGAAAATCGTGTACCACTTTTTCAGCACGATCTTGTTCCAACAGGTGACAGTCTGGGCTGCAATCAGCTTCTTAAGGTCCCCGATGGTGTCATCTGTGTTACATTTCACGCAGACCGTCTTCCCCAGATGGTCATTGCCAACCACCTTGATCATCCTGGCTGCAGCTTAAATCTCCTCGAACCTGCCAATGCCACAACCTCCTGGTTCAAATGTTTAGCCCTGGCTACAGGCCTTGCATTGTAAATGTGCTTGAGATTTACGCATTATCTATGGCATTATTTCTAATCCTGCGATAGTACAAATTCTCAAGAGTCCTAAGGTTTAGAAATTTCATCATTCATGTATCTTTTATTTATTTATTGAGCCTATGAATATATCTTTAGTGTACACTTTCCATGGGTCAGGCACTTTGGTAGGTGCTGGGGACAGAAAGATGAACAAGACAAAAATAAGTGATAATCCTTATTCTCAAACAGGTCATAGTTTAGGAAGACAAATATGTTAACAAAACAGTTACTAAATAGTATACTGTGGCTAGCATTTATTGACCCCCCCCTCCATGAGCCAAGTACAGCAGGGGGTATTTCATATATGAGATCGCTAATCCTTAAAAATTTGGGGATTTTTATTCTAATTTGGGAAATAGGGAAACTGGGGTTCCAAGAGTATAAATAACTTGCCATAGGAAGTACATTTTAAGCTAGGATTCAAATCCAAGTTGTAGAGTTCCAAAGCTCTGTTCTTTCCACTTCATTACAATGCTGTGATTTATGTATGCTGAGAATGATATTCTAAAGCAAATATGCACAGTCAGAAGTGACCACTCCATTTCTGACCCAGGTTATCTAACAGGCTAGGTGGAAGAGGATAAAATGTGATTGGTCCGGTGAACAGAAGTAAAGAGCAATGGAATGGCATACTGAAAGAAAGCCCCAAAGAACATCACGTTCTAGGAACAGCAAGTAGTCTGAAAGGATAGGATTGTATGTGGGGAATTATGAGAAGCCAAAAAGTTAGGCAATGGGCCATGTCATAAAGGCTTTGCAGGCCAACTGAAGTGCTTGAGCTTAGTGCAGTAGGTGATGAAGGGTTTTTTAAAGGGAAGTTACTTGTCAGGTCTGAATTTTAGAAAGGTCATTCTGGAACAAATTTAGAAACCAGATCAAAGGAAAAAGAGACCAGAGACAGATCATTCCGGAGGCCCTAGTAGTACAAGTAAAAATTAAGATCACCTGAGCAGAATCAGAGGGAAGAAGAATAAAAAGAGGAAGCCCATTTCCAGAGTAATATTGCAAAAAGAGGTTGCAGATGGTGGTCCAACCGTAAAAATGCAACCCCCCCACCCCACAAGGTTGACCTACATGGCAAGGTTCTGAGGTGGTGTCCAGAGACCTCCATGAATATGCTGAGCATGTGTGTGTTCATGATCCAGGGCTTGTTGAGGTTCAGGGTGGATTGTGGTGTCAAAACTCTGTCAGGGGTGATTTCTCTCCTTCTCTCTTGCTCTTGAAAGAAAATTGTTTTTAAAACAAAAGAGGGAGCTATAGCAAGAAGAGAGATTTGGTGATAAATTAGGACTTTGTGAAAAGCATAGAAAAGGAGTCTAAAGAAAAAGAGATTTACCTTCTTTCTAAAGGTTCATAAGTCAAATATTTCAGTGAATAACTCTTTAACATAATTATTTGCTCAAATACACAATTCTATAATTTGTTAAAACCTCAAGTTAGGGTCAGCAAGTGTCATGGAAGTTAAGGTGTTCGATCCTGCATGACTGACTGCACGGTCTCAGTCCCAGATCTAGTGGAAATCACACCAGGCATGTGTGTGTGCGCATGCCCAAAATCCTGAGAGGAGACTGGAGGAGGAAGGATTGTGGTGTGGCCATATCCCCTGCCCGTGGGGTTGATTTCTCACTTGCCCTTTCTCTCTCTCTCTGGCCAGTGCACATGCCCCATAGCAAAACTAAAATGAAACAAAAAACCTCAAGTGAGTGAACCTTCTAACTTTTTTTTTTTCTTTTGGAGAGGTTTTTGCTATAGGGCATGTGTGCTTGCCAGAAAGAAGAGAGAAACAGAGACAGAAAGCGAGAAATCACCCCCCAGGGGGAATGGCCACTTCTTAATCCCTTCTCTTTCATTCTCCTCTTGGGATCTTGGGCACACATGCACACACGCCTGGTGTGAGTTTAAGCCGCCGGGTCTGGGACTTGAACTGCAGTCGACTACATGGGAATACAACGACATAGCCATTATGCTAACTGCTGGTCCCACCTTCAAACTTTTATTTCTACTATAATCTCTCATTTAAGAAACTGTGACTAACTTCTTATCTTTCACTCTTCCTTAGGACTGAAGCAATTCTTCATTCCCTCTATTCTAGTCACATTGTTTTGTTTTATGTTTCCTTTTTAACAGACGGGCCTATTTGAGTTCAATATTACTTATGCATATGGTTCTTTTCTTCTCAATGATTCCCCAAGAAACCAGGTGATATTCCAAGTTAAACTATCAATAACACATGGAAAATTCACATTGTTATAAATCTCTACAATATACAATGGAACTCAAAAAGGTCATTTAAAAACATGGAATTAAAATACAACCTGAAGGACTAGCAGATGTTATAGCAGTCACTTCTCTGGACTTCCACATGGCCAACCATGGTTCGAGCCCCAGACTCAGTGGCTTGAAAATCACCCAGGTAAGTGTGGATGTGCACCCAAGATCCCAGGAGAATGGAAGAGAAGGGATTGAGAAGTGGCCATTCCCCCTGGGGGGTGATTTCTTACTTTCCCTCTCTCTATCTCTCTTTCTCTCTCTGGTGAGTGCTCATACTCTAAGACAAAAACCCCATTAAAAAAAAATTAAAAGTACAGGAACCAGCTGTTAGTATAATGGCTATGTCACTAGACTCCCATGTAGTCAACCACAGCTCAAGTCCCAGATTCCGTGGCTTAAACTCATGCTGGACACATGTACGTGCATGCCCAAGATCCCAAGAGGAGAATGGAGGAGAAGGGATTGCAGTGTGGCTATCAACCCTGGGGATGATTTCTCGCTTTCTATCTCTCTGTCTCTCTCTGCCTTTCTGACAAGCATATGTGCCCTATAGAAAAAACCTCTCCAAAAAAATCCTAAAAATTTAAGTTGATATTGATGTAAACACATTTGAAATCAATGCAGTTCTTTTTAATATGTACTTTCCATGAGTTTTTTGAATATCCACTTATATAAGGCATTTTCTTCTTATAATTATGTATTTACACTTATTTATTTATTTATTTTTAAGAGTTTGCTATAAGGTACATGCCTTCATCACAGTGAGATGGTGAAAAAGAGAGAGAAAAAGTGAGAAAGCAAGCAGCCAGTTCTGGGACTCAAACCATGATCCACCACAGTTTTAACAATCTTGCCACCCACTGGCCCCTATACAAGGCATTTTCAAGAACACTTCCAGATTGATTCCTTTTGACTCAGATGTCACAAGAATTTCGAAAACCCTATTTTAAATTGAAGAAAATGAACATCTTAGAGAGTTTGTGTCATTCACCTTCAAATGGACACAGACACGGATTAGGGTTTTCTGAAAATGTGTTCATTTGTTTCTATGCGTCCATCTTCTGCGGGCACATCTGAATTTTATTGATTACTAACAAAGTATCTGGCTTGTGCACTGAAAATAAACACGAGCATTTACATTTTTATTGCCTGAGGGCAGGGTCACAGACAAGAGGAAGAGAGGAGAGAGCGAGCAACCCCTGCTGCTTCCCTTTCCTCCATTTGTCAGCCCCACCAGGATGTGGGGCACACATGCACATGAGCCTGGTGTGTTCTCCAAGCCTCAGTGCAGGGAAACAAACTGTGGTCAGCTGGATGTGATCGGGTTCCTATGCACTACGCTTAACCAATGGGCTATGGGGCTGGCCCAGAATTGATTTCTTTTTTTTAATCAGAAACCAGAACCATCCCCAGTAGCCCAGAGGTGGCACACAGCTCTGAGATGCTGGATCTATATGAAAATGAGAATCTGGATTCTCAAAGTTGACTTATACACACTAGGCTCGCACATGCATGCTCATGATTCTAGCTGGCGAGGCTCAGGGGAGGATCATGGCATGAGATCTACTAAGGGTGCCTTTCTCTCTCACTCTCTCAATGCATAAATAAGTACATAAATTTAAAAAAAAGGAAAAAAAGGAACAACTTTCAAGCACTGGGAAAGTTAAGGCCCAAGTCAGTTTCTAGTAAATAAGAATTCATCTGGTCACTCGAATTTCTTACTCACCCTCCTGAGATGCTATGTGTGATTGGATTCAGGCAGTTTGCACAATACAGTGGATCAGCTAATTGCTCCTCTGCCTACCATAAGCACAATTGGCTACATTGGTTGGAAACCAACCCAGGGAATAAGCTATGAAATTGGTATTGAAGCTTTGGCAGCAGACCGACTGATCAAGATACTGAATGCAAAGCTAAAACACAAAGCACAGCTTGTTTTGTTTGGTTTGGTTTTTTTAACAGTAATTTCTAGTGGCGGAGACAGATGTTTCTTGAAGTGGCAAGAGATTTGCAAACCAGAATGTTCTACCACTTACTGTAATTGCTTTATTAATATTGTATGTGTTTATGGCTTCTATCTTCTGGCAGTGGCACCTCTTACTTTAAATGACTTTAGGTTTCCTGATGACTGGCAGTTAATCTTGATTTCGTGATCCTTGGAGTAACATGTCCAGCTTTGCTTCTGCACAGTGAATTACTTCATATGAAGCTGCATTCCTGTGAGCTTTCATTACACTTCAAAGCCCTCAGGGGGCACTGGAACACCATCAGAGATGGTGGTTCTATATATTCAGAGAGCCCTCTAGGTAGCTGAGAAACAAACACCCAGAAATGACCTACTCTACCCCTCGCCAAGCCCCAGGACTTAATGTTAGCTACAGTATCATTAGCAGCTGTAAGGGATTCTAATTCAGTGTCTTGAAAAGACTTGATCCATTCCAGGGATCCGAAAATAATCTTTCTGGTGGTTGGTTTGTTTTGCTTAAAAAAGTATAAACTATGTTTTAGTTTTATTTCAGTGTGTTACTAAAAGGAGGAAAGAAAGAACTATTGTAATAAGGACAAACCAACAACTGAAGTGAAAAGTGCGGCTGACATTTTTCTGAAGAGGTTTGTTAGTTTGCTCTGGAGCTCTCTGTTCCCCTCTCCCCTTACCAGGCCAATCAGTGTGTCTCTTAGTTCTTCTCAAAAGGCTGCTCCTCCTTAGGACACCTGCTTGCTGAGCTTTGTGGATGAGGAGAGGAGAGGGACTTCTTTTGAGGAATTTTAGTCTGAGTTGTGTGTGGACATCATTATTGTTGTAATTGGCTACAGGATTACTCCTAATGACCAAGTGTGAGTTAAGAGCAGACACCACCGGGCCCAGCAGTTGGCATAATGGCTATGTTGTTTGTCTCCCATATGGTCGATCACAGTTTGAGTCCTGAACCCGGTGGCTTAAACTCACACCTGGCGCGTGTGCATGCACACCCAGGGTCCCAAGCGGAGAATGGAGGAGAAGGGATTGCAGCGTGGCCATCCCCCATGGGTGGTGATTTCATGCTTCCTGTCTCTCTGTCTCTTTCTGTCTTTCTGGCGAGTGCATGTGCCCTATAGCAAAAATCTCTCCAAAAAAAAAAAAAAAAAAGAGCAGGCGCCACCTCATTGCAGGCCAAGCAGGGTGTTTTGAAAAGGCAGCAAATCCTCACAAAAGATCCTGATAACTGAGTCACTTCTGAAAACTGCTGGGACTTCCACAGGACCCAGCTGCAGGACCCAGCCAGCAGAGCTGCACAGGCGTGTTCAGTGCTCTGCTCCTTGTTGGAACAGTAAGATTCCTCAGTGCAAACACTCACAACCAGAGGCTTCTGTACTTCACTGGGAAAGCAAAAACATCTCTCTTTAATTCATGTAACTAGGAGAAAGCCCACTCAATATTTAATTTTAATTGTATGTTTTCCATGTCAAGAAAAAGCTTGGCAGTGATACATAATTCATCGTAGTGGACAAGACCTATATCAGTTTTAGAGGAAATGCCGCAGAGAGGTATGGGATAACAGCCAGAGTAGCCGCTCCCCTAGCGACATTAGGTTAAGGAATTTTAAGTGGATCAGAGTACATGTATACATGTAAATAATTTGGTGGAAAAGGAAAAAGCTTAAATAGAGTAAACACATGCAAATATTGGAATATGCCTTTTAATAAAAGCATAAATAAGTGCAGCTTAGAGAAAACTGCAGACAACTGTGCCGTTTCACATTCTCCATCAGTGCCAATGGCCTTTCTTTAATAATCTGTGTGAAATGGTTTCTAGGACAATCGAAGAGAAAGAAATAGGATTGCATATCTACTTCAAAGAGGCTTCATCACTGCTACATTTAGTCTGCAAATATTAAGAAAGTGAGTCAACATTTGATTTGTAAATTGTCATAATCTACTGTAAAAATATCAAATAACAAGGTATAACTAGCACGTACATCCAGCCATTACAAATCTACCCCATAATCGATATCCTTCCCTACCCCAAAACTGAAGTCGTTTTCTTAAAAAAGACTTAAATGCTGTTTTACTAATAATTTTTTTTAAAAGAGCAGTGGCTAAAAGTGTCTATAGAAGGTATATTGTATGCATGTACTTAAGTTAACAACATCTTACAGGTAAACAGAGGTTATTTATAAAGGCCAGGTTAACTTATATTATTATTTTCAATAAAATACTGCCATTTCCTCAAGCTGTTAACTGCACAGTCAGTCTGACACATGAACATACTGTATAGTTAAAAGGCTACACTTGCTACGTTTTCCCTAGACTTTGTTTCATTTAAAATACTGTGTATTAAAAAAGGGCGTGTTCAAGATATTGCTTAGCTACAACTTCCCTGAAATGCTTTGACAGCGATAACACTTTTTCCCCTAAATAAGAGTGCCATGAATCCATGCATTTGTCCCCTTAACGACTTCACCTGCGTGTGTCAATTACTAACATTTTATTTCACTTTTCTTTATGGTTAATTTCTTCTGTTGTGCAGTTTTGTCTTCGCGTTAGCCAGACTTTCAAATAGATACCGCTGAATAGAAGCCACCTTATCTTACCTCTCTCTTACAACACACTGCCTTCCTGGCCCACAGTGAAATTTCTTTCATTAAACTAAAAGGAAAAAAAATAAATAAAGAGAGAAAGGAAGAAAAAGTAACTCATGGATATTTTTTGTTCCAATTTCTCATTTTCTTCAATTCCATGATGTGCAATTCTCAAGAATATTAGGTTCCTCAGGCTGATCAGTATTCTCTTTCAGTAAAGCCGCAGGATGTAGCAGTTGGGTATAGAAACTAAATGTCATGGATTCAGTGCCCTGCGACTTGGCAGGAAACTCTGCCTGCATGCTTTTTATGTAATGGGTTTTTTTCACCTTCACTCTCTTATTGTGCTTTTTTTTTTCAACAAAAGTTAGACAGTAATAACTAGTACATTTACACACCACAGTTAATGATTGCAATAGTATAAGGTAAGAGGATAAATACTTATTAACACAAAAAAAGTACAGTATAACCCTACGATGAATAGAAAAAATTATTTCAGCAGTTAATGAAAACATGGATACATTTGACAGAATTACTTAGGGGAAGAAAATCACTTGCATGCCTCCCAGGGGCAAATTAACTGGGTGTGTATGTGTTTAATCCTTTCATGACTGAAAGTCTAATTGTTATAAACTGCCGCCCTCCTCGCCTCCTACCCAAGTCTGAGTAGGCACCCCCCAGTTCTGTCTCACCTTTTGGTAACTAATTTGAGTTTCTCTTCCCAAGATGCACCACAGTGTCTGCAGGAAGGGAGGCTAATGATGCCTTCCTGGGAACTTCTGTATTCTGTTCCCTGGGGTTAATTGTTGATCGAATAATGGACGATCAGAGAGGTAGCCATTTGGATGAAGAGGAAAGGGGGAAATAGGTATGGACAGATAAAGGAAAAAAGGATACATTCAGCAAACATTCCACAGATTATCTAAATTCATCTTGCACTATTAATTCTTTCATTTTGTGTCTTTTGCCACTACTGTCACATTAACTTGCTAGCCCAGCCTAATTAAATAAAGCTTTAATATATGCACATATGAGAGGAACTGAGAAAACGTATGGAAAAATGGAAATTAAGTATGTGTTAATTTTGGTGCAAAAATTTGAAATCCATGCAGTTTTTACTACTGTGCATTTTCTGAACTTTCTGAAAACCTCGTGCTTGCACACATGTGTGTGTATGTAGAATCTGTGCATGTGTGCAAGCACATGCGTGCATGCATTTAGCCAGCTTTCTGTGATTATCTGTTCCTTGCTAATCTAGCCCATTGACAAAGAGTTTTCCCTGGAATGCATTCCCTCAAGGAGAATCATACATCATACATCGGGAGCTAATCTATCAAACCTCAGATGAGTAAAATAATCTTAGTTAAATACATTAGGAAGTAATTTAATAAGATTAGTAAATGAGCAGTTGAGGGCCAGGATCTGAAACTTTCTGATTAGAAATGTCATGAAAGCAAAGAAATTCTCTTGAGACAATTAACTTATGAAGGGAATTAATTTTATAGTTCTTGCAATTGGAGATGAATCATTTAACTACTCTGGCTCTCAGATAAATTACAGCATTTGTAAAAGAACAGGGCTGGGCAAAGTGGCTACAGCTCTAGAATTATTAGATGTAGGTTATATTTAAATTTATGATTATTATTAAAAAAAGAGAAAAAAACTTCAGAAGATGAGAACATAGATATATTACCTTGGAGTTCTTGATAATATAAACTTTAGCAAATTAGATTTCAGTAAGCTCAGAATATAAATATACATGTGGAATTTTACTACCAAGCTATCAAAACATTTTCAAAAATAAAAATTTGATGAGTTACAGTGATATATTCAAGCAATCTTGGAAAGGAAAGAAAGGGAAAGTATTTGAGAAATGATGTTGCTTAGAAGCAGGCCTGAGGAAATTTGCAGAGTAGCAGGTTTATTGGAGGTAGAAGGGGCGATTGAGAGATGGGGGCCTTTGAAAGACAAAAAGAGAAGGAAGCTACAATGGCCAAGGAGAGCCTCAGGGCACAGTGTAGAGCTGATCCTGTGAGAAGAAAGCCCGAAGGCTGCAGGACTCAGCAGGGAGCCCCAGACACACTCTCAGCCAGTACATAGGAGCTGGAGATAGAAGGCTGCTGATTGGAACTGTCCTGAAAGTGGCCAAGTTCTAGGATTAGATGGGACCATTGGCTCAACCACCATCTAGGGACTTCCCAGAAAGTTTATAGCCTTGACGCCAAAGCTGAGGTGGACTCAGGAGACGCTAACAGCAGGAGGCTGTCAAGTCCTTCTTGCAAGTGAACAAGTTTCTCCTCCCTTGCTGCAGGAACTTTCCTTTTAGCTCATATGTCTCTATTGTATGTTATTTGAGTTCACTATCTTTATAAACTAGATGTTTAAAAACCCATGAAAATAAACAAAAATGGAACATATCCAAAAACTGGAAGGAGCATTAGGAATGAAAGACCAACATGAATTGCACAGACTTACAGGAATTATACCAAGAAAGTGACAGCGAGAGGCTTGTAGGAACGACTAAATAACAAACACAAAAAAGTGTTTTTGATAGTCTTCTCCAAAAAAGAAAACAGACAAACCAAAAAGCTTGGACATTTTTCAGTTATGTAACACATGATGGACTACAAATGAACTCCTTTTCTATTGTGTTTTATTAATTAAAGAAAAAACACAGAGTTGAGGCACTGGACTCACACATGACCAACTGCAGTTCGAGTCCTGGACCTGGCAGCTTAAAAATCATGCCAGGCACATGTGCATGCATACCCAAAATCCCAAGAGAAGACTGGAGGAGAAGGTATTTCAACATGATCATTTGCCCTGGGGGATGATTTCTCACTTTTTCTCTCTCTCTCTCTGGTGAGCACATGCACTATGGCAAAAATCTAAAAAAAAAAAAAAATGAAAAAGAAATACAAACATATAAGAGAAGTAATAACATCTTTAGATGTATCTAAAGCCCAGAATACATGAAAAGATGTGATGAAACCAACCAATGGCTCCAAATAGGTTCTCTTCTTTGAATCCAGGTTGTTGAAAGGAAGCAGAGGAATTTTCTAAAGCATGATTTGTGAGCTTTAGGAAATATTTTAAAAAGTGAGAGATACTTGAGGATGAGAGAAACCAGGATTACAGCATTTTAAAAAATGTATTTAGATACCAGCACCATCCAATAACATATAATATTAGGCTCATGTGTGATTGTAAATTTCTAGTAGCCACATTTCTTTTTTTTTTTTTGAGAGATTTTTGCTATAGGGCATGTGCGCTCAACAGAGAGACAGAAAGCAAGAAATTACCCCGAGGCGGGGTGATCACACCGCAATCCCTTCTCCTCTATTCTCCTCTCAGGATTCTGGACATGCACGCACATGCATGAGTTTTAAGCCAGATCCGCCACACTTCTCTGGCTCTTACATTTTCCAACTTCATCCTTTTATCATTCACACACACACACACACACACACACATATAGATATATGTATGACACACACGTTAGTACAATTTTCTATTGTTTTGCATATAACCTATGTGTTGTCATGGTTCATTTTTACCCTTGGAGATCTTGACTTTGAACCCATCAATTCTACAGCTATAAAAATCTAAAGTTTACTCTAGAATTTTTGCTAATTCCCAGGGATTTACATTCTTAAAATTTTCTCCATCCTCTAAGCTCATCCTCCAAATAATCTATTCTGGCCTTACATCAGCCTAGAAGCAGATCTCAACCTTTCCTTCAAGCTTGTTGAAACATACATTTTCATAAAAGAGCATTAGTGAGCTAAGTAGCCTTTACAAAATATCCTATATGGTTGATAAATGAAGAAAGTCTATAGAATCCTCACTCTGCCAGCAATTTAAATTCTCTATGCAGTTGCTTCCTGTCTGTAGTCACTGTTGCATTGCTCTACCCTTCAGGTCTCAGCTCTTCCCTCTGCCCAAGCAGTGCCTTTCCAAGCTGACCCTTCTCTTTCCCAGATCCCCGTACTCACCACCACCACCATATCCGAAGTCTTTTCTTTTTCTTAGACAGAATATACCAGTCCTTCCAATTCTGTGCTTTAACTTGGATAGCCAGACATATCCTGCTTTGGAGGGTGAGTGAGGCTTGATATTTTAAGCAAGTAGAGTCATGTAGAGCAACATTTTGTGTTTGTGTTTTGAATCATGTCTGTAGTTTACTTTTCCATAAATATTTTCCTAGTATTTCCCATTACTCAACAACTTTTCAGCAAATCATTTCAATATTTACTAAAAATAAATAGGGCCAGAGAGTGGTGCACGGTAGGACACAGTGCTGACCCTCTCAGGAAGATGCTAATCTAGAGCCTTCCCTGAGTATAGCAGAGTTGTGCCCATGATCCAAGGCTCTTATGCTGAGGGGTGGATCACAGCATCAGAACCCTGTTAGGGATGCCCTCTCTCTCTTTCAGAAGAAAAAATAAATAACCTTCAACAAATCACTGATGAAGTCATTTATGTGAATAAAGATACATAGATATATTGGTTGTTGGAAATCATGACAATTTTTGCATAGAAAAACAGATTAGTATGTCATGACTTTTCCAGCAATCCAATAGATATGTAGATACTGATAAATTATACTGATTATTGCCTCACTTTTTAAAAAGATATTTTTGCCTTAGGGCATGTGTGCTCACCAGAGAAAGAGATAGAGACAGTGAAAGAGAAAGTGAGAAATCATCTCCCAGGGGAGATGGCCATGCTACAACCTCTTCTACTCCATTCTCCTCCCAGCAACTTGGGCACACATGCACAAGCATCTGGTGTGATTTTCAAGCTACTGAGTCTGGAACTTGAACCATGGTCAGCCATGTGGGAGTCCAGCAATATAACTTTTACACCATCTGTTAGCCCCTATAGCTTCATTCTTAAAAATCGAACTAGTGAATGCAAGTATCATATCATTTCCTTACTTTGGTGTCTTCAATTCCTCTGCAAATACTAATGAATAATCTTGCCCAAGACTCTCAAATCTTTCCCATCTATGAGATAAGGCCTCACCAGAGTTAACACCTCTCCTCTTTCACAATTTCCTTTGACATCAATAACTTGCCTTGAATTATCTACTCCAAAGGGCATTGACTTACTCCATTCAGACTACTATAACAAAATTCCATAAACTGAGTAATTTATAAACAACAGATATTATTTCTTGTGGTTCTGGAGGCTGGAAATCCACAGTTTAGCATCTGGTGAGGACCCACTTTCTGAATCATAGATGGCACCTTCCTGCTGTCTCCTTCTATGATAGAAGAGGCAAGGTAGCTCCGGAGCCTTTTTTATAAGGGACTAATCCCAGTCATGAGGGATCAGCCCTCGTGACCTAATTACTTACAAAGGGCCCATCTCCTAATACTAGTACCGTGGGAATGAAGATTTTAACACAAGAATTTAGGAGAACGTAAACATTCACACCATAGCAGGCTCACAGTTCAAGCTCACTCCCAAACCTCTCATAGACTCCCCATTAACACAAGAAGCATTTCATTCAGAAAAGATCCTCCACACACTTTAGCATGCTTGGTGTTGAACCTAAAGTCCAAGGACCCTCATTTGTACAAACATCCTTCAAAGTTTCAGCTAAAATAAGCTCCAGAAAAACTGTTTTCAGATTTCCGATGAGAAGGAAATCTGAAAAATGGCCTGTCATCCACGTTCTTCACAAATGCCATAGTCATAAAAGAACAAGAAATCCAGGAATCTATTCCAGACCAGAGCAACATAAAGGAGCATGATGAGGAACTCAATGTGTGACCCTTCCTGGGTCCTGTTCTGTGGAGAAACATGCTGCAATGGACGATGCTGGCAGATACGCTGGCAAGATTGGAGTAGAAATGGTGCATAAAAGTCCTGTGTTCATGTTACATTCACTCAGCTGGATAACTTCGATGTGATTACATAAGAGAATATTCTCTTTTTCACAGGAAATATAAACCAAAGTACTTAGAGAAAAAGAATTATGATTCATGCACCTGAATTTCAAGGATATGAGAAAAAGAATAATGTTATAGATGAAAAGAGCAAATGAACCAAACTAAACAATAAATGACTCTGGGTAAATGATATTGGGGTGTTCTTCATTATTCTTGCAGTTTTCTCTGAGTTTCGAAGCATTTCCTTATAAATGATTCTAAGGAATGGTTCATTGATCGGTCTTGCTGAATTTGAACTCCCTTTGGAATAAATAAGCTTTGATGTCCACAGCTGTCACTACCACACCTAATGCCATAAAGTGAGAAATTACAACTTTTAAACAGTTTCATTAGGTTTTTCTTTAAGGAAAAAGCACAGGATTTTTTTATTTTGTTTTTGAAATTACAACTGTGTGTCTAACATTGTCAATAACATATTCAAAAAAAAAATTGGAAAACAAGTCAAAAAAGGTAAATAAAATAAAAAAACAACTACTACATATAAAAACTGGGCTGTACATGGGGCCAGCAGGTGGTGTAGTGGTTAAGGACATTGGACTCCAACATGGCCAGCCATGGTTCAAGTCCCGGACCTGGTGGCTTGCTTTCTCACTTCCTCTCTCTCTCTCTATCAAATTTAAATAAATAAATAAAGTTAAATTTTAAAAATCCTTTAAAAAATTGGGCTGTACAATGACATAATAGTGGCAAAACTTTGTTCACATGGGAAGAGTCCTGAGATTTAGATCTCAGGAGAACTTTGAGTATCTGAGCGTATATGTGTATCTCCTTAATCTGGGCTGTCTTGGACCAGGAGTGAATCCTGGTGTGAGAACCATATTGGGGGTGCCTATCTTGCTCTTTATCTACTTATCTGCCTCAGAAGAAGTAAATACATAAAAACTTTATAAAAGTGTGAAAATAGAATGAATCACATTTGAATCATGATTTCCAACTAATGCTCTGTCACATACCAGGTGTATGGGAAATATTTTACCTGTTTTTTGTTTGTTTGTTTGTTTCTTTATCCAGAATGTAATGATAAAATTTCCTGGTCACATGACAAATGGCAGTTTTGATTAAGAATACAAATCAAATCAATAAGAGCTTTATGGACCTGAAATTTCTTTATTCAGATCTCCTTTCTATGGGTGAACTTGAAACAGCACTTCACTGAATAATTCATGGGGCACAGCCCTACAAGCCTACAGACAGATTTACCCTGCCAGGATAGAGCACCTTGTGCTCATTTTTCTGCATGTTAATAGCGCCTACCCCATAGACCCAATCTGCCGAGGACCAACTCCAATGCAGACACTATGCTATTTCAGTTTTTTTAGGGTGACCCTTTCACTCCAGGTTTTTCTTTTCCTTTGCAATCCTTCTTGTATTAGGTTAGCAGCTTTCACTGAAACTCTTTTCTCTTCAAAATTCTTCTCCCTTGTGATAGACCTGTTAGGTGTTTGCTTTACCATGTATCATGTCGAATTTTGGTATCTCTCCTTTAGTCTTCATTTCCTCTCTGAAAACGAATTTGTAATTATCATTTTATACTTGTAGAAAAATGTTGCTACCAGTCTCCTATGAAATAGAAACACTCAGGTACAGGCACCCCATGCTCTACACGTGGTGTATCAGTTTAAATATCTGGAGAGATTAAATTGTATGGTTCCATGGAGGGTTTGAACTGCATTTGGAAACTCAGGCTGCCCACGCTGAGGATGAGTGTCTCACCACACTCCCGGCTGAGGCCGTGGAAATCTGCAACTGGAAAGCTTACTGCACTGAACCATAAGGCTCCGTCAGAGAGCCCTGTGCTCATTATTACCAAACGGCTGCGACTCACAAGGGAAGAACACAAAGGTCTTAACACTTGGCATGTGTAGTTGCAAACACATATAAAAATATAAACATTTCTAGAGATGTTTCCTTCTAAAGTGTTGTCTAAAATACAATTTTTTCCAGGTTTTATGTTAAGTCATATGCAGGCATAGCATTTTAGGGCTTTTGTGTAACAAAATCACATTTGAGAAATTAAAAAAAAAAGCTTTTAAATCAAAATTGAAAAATAATATGATAATCAGTATTCCTGCTTTCTGCCTCCTTGCCCCCAGATAGAAAAACAATTAATCAGCTTTATTTCCAGAGGTCAGATACGGAGTTTCTATTGTGGAACACAGCAATGATGTATTAGACATTGGAAGGAATCTAAAGAGTAAATCAGGTTAACTCTCTGTCTTATATAATGAGAGAAGTTCGTAGAGGACTATTTGGCTAATAATGGCCCACCAGCTTGTCCTCCCTGCTCTGGGCGCTGTTTCACTTCGTGGTCCTGAACATCTCATCAGCTTCTCGGTCTTACCTCCAACATCTCTTGCTTTATTAAGGCCTCTGTAGGGCTTTCTATACATGCTTCTTTAGAGCAACGTCTTGAAGTATTTCTTACATATTTCCATTCTAGGTGCCTTACATCTTCAAAATAAAGATTCTTGTCAATTCCAATGGAAAAATATTCCAGTTCCCAGAAATGCAATTTCATAGCCTTTGCATCGGGGAGTTCTTTCTTCTTCTTTTACCCTTTTTTTTTTTGTAAATCCAACATTTATTACATTACCTCTGGATGAAAGAAACTATGACAGCTGCTGAGGATATAAAGAAAAATAGGACAATATTTTTGCAAGAAAGAACTCAGAATATTTTCTTGGTTACATCTTCCATCATTACAAAGGTATAATACACCTACAAGTTTGCATTCTTTGGCTCTTATGTTTTCCTGTTTGATTTGGACATAATCTAATGAATACTAGGTGATATCTGTTTACATGATTACTATTGTACATTATTACTAATGTCTGCTTATCTATCCACCAATGCATTCATCCTTCTGCACTTCTTATCACATCAGTTGAAAATATCATTCTATCTTCCAGGGGGGCAACTTGTTTGATTTACTAGTTGGCTTAGCATAGGCATATTTAATTATATCACCATTTCTCATAATGAATAGTCTTTTGTCTATAGGGTTAATCGTTGTGAGTTACATAAAATAAGAATTAGACAAACAGTGGTTCTTACTCTTGTCCCCTCCAGGTATGATCATTTTGTTAAGGTGCTTTCTCTGTCATTTATTCCAAGCCATAAAATGACATTTAAAAATAGTACCATATAATCAAAACTCCTCAAAATACCAGAGAAGAATTAGTAAACCTCTAGAAACTTGAGTCTTCATGTTCTTAATGGTGGATCTCTTAATTAACAGCTTAGAGATCCCACCTGCTGTCAAAATAATTGTGCCATCTTCTCACTTAATTTTTATATGACCTCAAAAACCTCCCCGGTCTTTTTCCTCCCTCTTGGAGATTTGTTTTACTTCCCACCTCAAAGTGTTTTAATACACATTTTAACTCAAGGGGAACTGAGAAGAAAGGCTGTTTTCTTTGTGAAAATACAAGAGCCTTCTTGACAGGGAGGGGCTCTGAAATAAAGGGAGCAGCCTTGTTAAAACTTTGAGCTGTGCTTGAACACATCCTAAAACGATTAAATTGTCTGTTCCGGTTAAAAATTATAAGCTGGGTAGTTTAAAGCCAACTCCCATTAAGTAATAAAATGGAAAATGTTGGGGTAGGCTAGATACTAGTTTTCTATGAACCTCTTCTTTATAAATTGCAATGTGAAATGTTCAGTACAAGTGACAGTAAACAAAAGTTAGATTAAAAAATGCCTGGAGGATATGTGATTCACAATAATTATGGAATGTTTCTGCCTCCAGATAAAGACTACTAATAAATTATAAGCACATTAAATGTAGCTGATGGTACAATAATAAATATTGATGCAAAACAAAACTCAGAATATTCTCTTTTGCATCCTGAATTTTGCAGTCCAGTCTGGCAGCTCTATGTGATTCAGACTTTAATAAGGGGAAACTTATTTATTTTTTTTCAGATTAAACAACAACAATAACAGAAAGTTCTATATCTCTCTAATAATGTGGCATTATGGTTTACATAAGATGTAAATAAGGCATTACAGTTACAATGGATACTTGGCAAACAAGGTTTTGTATACGGTAAATTCCCCCAAATCAAATCATCCGTATCTCTAAAGTAAACTATCATATAATAACATTTTAAAAGTGAGCTCATTCTCATTCTTGGTGTTTCATATAAGTTACAAAACCTGAGTCTATTTCCATTTGCTTTCATGAATTAATCTCTGATGTCATATTTCCAATTGAATGTGTGCATTTTTTCTTTCTACTTTTTTCCTCAAAGTACCCCCATTCTGAAAAACTTGATGAAAAAGCAAACTCTCTACGATTGCCTTTGCTTTTCCTATATGTTGACAATCTGGAAAGTGGTATATGACAAAATGACCCCTAATCTGAAGACTAGAAAATCTGAACTCTGCTTCAGTTTCTGCCTCATGTTAGCTGTGGGACCCAGGGACATTTACTTATCCTTGCATCTCTCTGTTTTCATTACAAAATGGTAATATCGAGCTGGATGCCCTGTAGTCCCTATAGGTGCAACTGTAAAACATGACTGTGTGTAGTCTGGATTTGTACCTCCAAGGCCACTGACAAGTGTGAACCTACCACATCTTTGACTTTTTTTCCATTTTAAATTATTTTCTATGTGACTTCCCAGAGAGAGATGTAACTCGAATGAAATAAATGAACTAGATTTTTGTTTTTTCTTAATATTTAATGCAGTCTAAAAGAGGAAGCTTTCTGAGTCATTTTACAAACTGTAGTCACGCTTCCATTCATCCTGAATAATTTCAGGCTATTTTTATTTTTTTATCATAGGTTTTGTTGTAATCACTTTCCCTCATTGCATCTTTCCACGGCTTCTTTTTCTCATCACTGTATTTTTATCTTAAAATTATTTTTGTTTTATTTTATTTTTAAAATTCATTTAAATTCAAATAGTTACGTGTGGTTTGTTGCTAAGATGTGGGACAGAACAACTCTGGCTTGTACCTTCATTTGATCTTTAAATTCAGTCCCATCCCTTATTTGCTACAGGGTATGTTAGCTCAACAGAGAGACACACAGAGAAAGAGGGAAACTGAAAAAGCAACCCACCAGGTCCAGGACTCAAACCATGGTCGGTCAGGTGGACATCCAGTGCCTTCAGCATCATGCCACCTGCTGGCCTCTCCTATCACTTTACATCTAAGTATTCCTCATTCCTGCCAGAATGGAGTCCGTCTCTGCATTATCTTCTATTTCCCCACTCACCTAGCTTATTTCATAACATGTCCCCACTGCCCTACATGACTGGTCACTTTTCCCCACAGCTGCTCATACCTTCTCTAACTCCACGCTTTCACTCTACTTTCTCTTTCCTTCATCATCAGATCCACACTGTCCAGTAGAATGTTTCTTCAAAGAGGGCAATGTTCTATGTTGTCCAATAGGTTAACCATTAGCTACATGTGACCACTGAGCACTTGAAATGTTGCTAAGCAACTGAGAACCTGATTTCTGATTTTATCAAATTGCAATTCATTTAAGTTCAAATAATCACATGTGGTTTGTTGTTAGCATGTCGGACAGTCCAACTCTGGTTTATACTGTCATTGGATGTTTAAATGCTATCCCACTGCTTACAGATAGGGCTTACCTCCAGAACTGATAGGAGGGGGAGAAAACAAGAGAGACCTGCCACAAGCCCATTAGTTTGGATATGTAGTAGTTGATGTGATTGGGTCCTGAGCATTAAGATTTATAAAAGTTTCCCAAGATGATTCTAATGCGCAGCCTGGTTTGAAAACCATTGTTCCAGGAAATCTGTTCAGGCTTCCCATTCCTCAGTCCTCATTCTCTATCTCTGAAACCTTGTACAGTAGTCTACATCATCTAATCTGGCATTTCTTTTTTCTGCTAGCTTCAGTTTTCTTCATCACATTGTAAGTGTATCCTTGTGTTCTGTCCATGGAGGCTACCACTGCACACATGACAGGTTATGAATGAATTTTTGAGGATTGAACCATTTTCATCAATTGAGCATATCTTTAAATAGAAAACTACACATAGCCTTTGATTTTACAAACCCTAAATGAGGTTAAGCTTCTGTGAGTTTCTATGAAAATCATCACCATGTTTTGCAGTTGATCTATTAATGAAGGATTTCTGTGCTGGACTATTTCTGTGCTGTCCATGAGAACAAGGACCATTGCTGCTCACCATTGAGTCCTGCTACCTAAGTGACACATTGAATACATTAATGTTGAATGAATAATTTATTAAAAGACTAAGCACTTGAATAAATGCCTTTCAAGGCACATTAGTACATTGTCTTATTCACGGAAAGAGAGTAGACTTTCAAAACATTAAAATATAGACATCTCGAAGTGGTATGCATGTCCACGATGTATATGCATGCATGCATGCATGCCTGTGTGTGTGCATGTATGCATGCTGTGCGTGTGTTGAAAATGTACAGTTGCTATAAGCATCTTTAAAAGGATCCAGAAGTTGCTGAGTATTCCAAAGGATCCTCAGCACCTCTTGGTTCTGCACAGCTGGTAGTTCTGCTCTCTGTAGCTATAGTCCTGGGAAATATGGTATTAATACTGAGTGAACAGATGGTGTAGGGTGTGTTACTTAAGACAGTTTTGCCAGGAGGTAAATTTATGCTTTATAAATGTACTTCAAAACTATGCTATTTGATTTAATCACTTAATGCAAAGACAGCTGCATACTATATTTGCCTTAACTGCAGTTATATGGGTTATCTGCCAATCTGTTAATTATAGTATTTTGAAAGACTTCAGGAAAAAAACAGTAATTATACAGATTCATCTCGAAGTGGTATGCATGTCCACGATGTATATGCATGCATGCATGCATGCCTGTGTGTGTGCATGTATGCATGCTGTGCGTGTGTTGAAAATGTACAGTTGCTATAAGCATCTTTAAAAGGATCCAGAAGTTGCTGAGTATTCCAAAGGATCCTCAGCACCTCTTGGTTCTGCACAGCTGGTAGTTCTGCTCTCTGTAGCTATAGTCCTGGGAAATATGGTATTAATACTGAGTGAACAGATGGTGTAGGGTGTGTTACTTAAGACAGTTTTGCCAGGAGGTAAATTTATGCTTTATAAATGTACTTCAAAACTATGCTATTTGATTTAATCACTTAATGCAAAGACAGCTGCATACTATATTTGCCTTAACTGCAGTTATATGGGTTATCTGCCAATCTGTTAATTATAGTATTTTGAAAGACTTCAGGAAAAAAACAGTAATTATACAGATTGGGGGTGGGGGGGAGAGAACATTTCTGAAGCCTAAATTCAGACATTCATTCCCAACTAGCACAAACTTATTGAAGATTGAGAAAACCTGGTAGGAAAGTGGGAGTTGATGTGATGGTTTTCCTTTGAAAGGGCTTGTGCATGTGTTCTCACACTGCAGCAGTTACTGTTGGCAACTGCCAGGGAGAAGGGCATAGAGTGATATTCCAGCAGGACAGGCTGCTTCCTGCTCTCCCAGGTCTTTTAGCAACTGTTCTATTCCTTAAAATGAAAAGAAAGAGACAGAGAAGAGAAATATAATTCTGCCCTTGACCCTCTCATACTTTTCCATAACTTTATTCCCCAAGTCCCCTGTACCTAAGTTTTCTCTGCTAAACAGTTGCAGCAATGATTCAGCAAATTTAATGAATACTCTATCCAGGAAGGAGAATGTTTCAAGCTTAGTCTGACAGCTTCCTTTGCTTGCCAAAAACTCAATGTCACATACTTGTAGGAAAAGTCCGGCCCATTCCTCCTATTCCCCTGGGAATTTATGTTCAATGAATTTCATTGTCATTTTGAGAACAAGATTTCCTGTCTGGGGGCAGTACCAGGATAAAAGGGTTGAATGGGACCCAGATTGTAAATCTAAGAATTCTGGAAAGAATGTTACAGATGCCTCTGGTCCAAGTCTGTCACGTGACAGGTGAAGAAACTAAAGACACAAATTCTCAGTTGATTTGCCTTCCCAAATTAGTTAAGAAAAAGTGGGGTCTTTGACCAGGGACTCTATCAATTTAGACCATTTCACATGCATCACACTGCCTAAGAAGGCTATAAAGACTCAGGAAGTAAAGAGAGAATGAAGAGTTTAATTTATGTTCCCGTGCTAATCCAGCATGTGACCAGCTAGAGCTGCCTCTAGGTAAAATGAGAAGCCAGTAATAATAATAGCTATATTCATTGACTGCCTAGGGTCTCTACATTCCACAGCTTCCCAAGACTTCCACATTGACAATGGTGCCTCCTGGGAGTCAGCATCACAGCTCGAGTGGCCATAAACTGCCTACTGTGTGCTAAATTCTGTATTAAGGACTTTCCAAACATTTTCGCAATTATCCCTAGCAACCTAAAATGCAAACATCGCTTCATGTATTTCACAGAGGGGGAGACTCGCTTTCAGAAGTTGAGAAAGTTTCTGCAAGTGAGAAAGAGAATCAAAGCTTTGCACGACAGAAAATTACCAAAGGTAGACAAAGAGGAAGAAATCATAAAGATGGACCAGGGAGGAAGGAAGGAACAAAGGATCTCTTCACCAAATCACAAAGCAAAGAATATACAGCAGACACAGAGACTGAGTAATTTATTTACAATCACACAGGTACATATTCAGAATTGGACATACGGAATCAAGAGGTGTTACCTTTCCGAGAAAAGACATAATTTTCTTAGCATTCTTCTTCTAAAACTAATTCAAAACACATATTCAAATTTCTGGATGCACTAGTACTGAACCAGTGAAGTACAGTGTTGTGCCTTGTTACTCCTCAGTTATCCTCTGCACAGGAATTTACCTGATTAAGAGCTCGTCTTCCCAGTTGGAGGTCTATACAATGCTCAGCAAACTCTAGCTGAGAAAATGATAGTGCTAGATCAGGTCATCAAAACAGCAATAAGAACTCACCTCCTTCTTTGTGGAAAGCGTTCATTTTCAAAGTGTCCCTGTTAGGCTGATACATGGCTGCCCATCTAACCAAAAGGAGTAATTAGTTCTGATTTCTATGCTAGCCACCAAGAGAGAGATGCTAATGCCAAGGTTGACAAGTAGAGAAGGAATTCAAGGGCCAGGCTCGACATTTGATATGTAATTATATTCCCTAATCCATGAAGGAGTTCAGAGGTTCTCACATCTTCTGTGGTCCCTAGTATTCTCGTTTTCTTGAAACTATGAGAATCTAAGTTAGGACAGCAGCAAACTCTCTTTGTGTCTCTGCTTTAAATCCTTTTGATATCATGAAAGCAAGTGTTTTGTTAAATATCTTAAGCATATGTCTGTGTTTGATCACAATTTTCATGGTTTGCGACAATATTTAAAATTTTATTTTATTCATGATAAAGAATGTGTGCCACACACTGGAGAGAGAGACGCACCTTCAACAGGATCTCATCACACTGTGATTCTCTTTCCTTAATCCTTCCGCTTTAGGATCTCGAGGACATGATGCACGTGGCCAGCATGTTTTTTTAAGTCCACTTGGGGATCCATTTCCATGGTCACCCATGTGGCTTTCAGCATTGCAGTTCAGTTTGGGGTTGCTGTTTTTTTTCTGTTCCTTTTCCTTCCTTTTGTAGCCGCTCTAATTTAAAAAATATTAGTCGTCTTTAAGTAAAGTAGGTTTATCCTCTACCAGTTATTAAAGGAAATTCATACACGGGAAGCCAGTTTTTCAAGACAGAAGTTCTTTCTGGTTTATACTGAAGTGCTTATGAGACAGGATTATGAGTATATCTGTGTATGTGGTATAAAATATCCTTATGGTATAAAATATCTTTCAGCCAAGATCTGTCACTAGCCCAATTACCCATTTCTGTTGTTGAAGAGTGCATTGCTCTTAGGAGGTATGTCATTTCTGGAAAATTCCAGCTGTTTTAAGTTTCACAACTCCACATTGGAAACCAAGGTGTCTCCTGGCATCCTCATTTAACCAGCACTGCATTTTGGCACATCTTTTCTTAGATACTGTGATTTAGAATTTTTTAAAAAAGAATCTACTGTTATCAAAGATAAAAATCTGTGTTTGTTTGTCATTATCCTTGTTTCATTGGGGTGATTTCTGAAACAAAGAAGGAAAATCAACTTTACTCCACCAACTAAGAAACAGAAGCTTCTCCTTTATAGATAATTTGTGGGTTTTTTTCTTGTAATTCATTTTATATTTAAAAAATATTAAGTATTATTTTTTTAAATAGAGCGGAAAAAACAGATCCATTCAAATGTGATCAACTGATCTTTGACAAAAAAGGCAGAGACAATTCAGTGGAGAAAGAAAGATCTTTTCAACAATTGGGGCTAGAACAATTACACATCAGTATTCAAAGTATATATCAAAGAGACAGATCTCATACATTCCACAAAAATACCTCAAAATGGATCCTAATCCTAAATGTAAAACAATAAAACTTCTAGAAGATAACATAGGAGAAAACCTAAGTGACTTTGGACTTGGCAATGAATTTTTACATGTGAAAACAGAAATATAAGAAAATTGGTAACACGGACATAAATTAAAATTTAAAACTTTTGCTTTGTGAGACACTGCTAAGCACATGCAAAAACAAGCCACAGAGAGGAAGAAAATACTGTAAAATGCCTATCTCATAATTGACTTCTATTTAAAATGTACAAAGAACCCTTAAATTTCAATAGCAATATTTTTAAAAAAAGAATTAAAATGATCAAAAGACCTGAACAAACAGTTCATCAAAGAAGATTACATATGGAAAATGATATGACAATACTCTCGACCTCACATGTCACTAGGGAAACTGCAAATGAAAACCACGATGAGATGGCACTATACTCCTATTAGAAGGGTTAATCTAAAACATTGACAATACCAAATGTACTAAGGATATAGAGCAACAGGATCTCTCATACACTGCGAATGAAAATGCAAATGGTACCTCCAGTTTGAAAAGATTCTGGCAATGTCTTACCAAAAACAAACAAAAACCTTATACTTTTATCCCATGAACCAGCATTCCCACTCCTAGCTATTTACTCAGTTGAGTTGAAAACTTACAGTCATACAAAAACCTGCACACAAGTGTTCCTCAGTTTTATTGGTAGTTGTCGAAACCCAGAAACCACTAAGATGTCCTTCGATAGATAGGTCAGTGGATTAAAAAGAAAACAAAACCCATCACAAAGTCATATAATGGATATTATATAGTAATTAAAGAACTGAGCTATCAAAGCAGTGACAAAATAGAGAAACTTTATAGTCTATTGCTAAGTGAAAGAAGCCAGTCTAATAAAGGCCACTTACCACATGACTCCAATTACATGACATTATGGAAAAGCAAAGCTATAGAAACAGTAAAAAGATCAGTGGTTGCCAAGAGATGATAAGGAGATAAATTGGTGAAACATATATTGTTTAAGGTAAGAAATCTATTGGATGATAGGAAAAGTCATGAAGCAGTTTTTCTGTTTATCTATGCAAAAATGCATCATGACTTTTCTGACAACCCAGTAGTACTTATGGTGCTTTAGTGGTGGATAAATGGAATTATGGATTTGTCAAAACCCATAGACATGTCCAATACAGAATGAACCTTTATAGTAAACTATGCACTTCAGTTAATAATTATGTCTAGGTGTTGGTTCATTAATGATGACAAATGTACCACACAATGCGAGATATTAATAACAGAGAAAACTGTGTAGGTCAGGGGGGTAGACATATGTGGAAACTGTACTATCTACTTAAATTTGTTTAAATGCTAAATATCACCTTTATTTTGGGAAGACAAAATTTTGATTGATGATATCATCATTTATGAAATTCTTTTATTTTATTTTTATTTTTATTATCATCATAATCTTCTTTATATTACATTGGATTACATATAACTTTACAGTGTATTACACTGCTTTTTCAAAAGGGAATGCCATGCATGTCCGTCAGTACAGAGACATTAATCTCCCCACTTCATCATTCAATATCTTTTCTATGTTTTTCCCAATCATACGAACAGCCAAAAAGCATATGAGGAAATGCTCAATATCCGTCATCATAAGGGAGATGCAGATAAAAATTACAATGAGATACCACCTAACCCCTGTCAGGATGGCAAAGATTAAGAATATAAAAAGTGACAAGTGTTGGCGGGGATGTGGTGAAAAGGGAACCCTTCTATACTGTTGGTGGGAATGTAAACTGGTTCAGCCACTGTGGAGAATATGGAGGGTCCTCAAAGATCTACAAATAGAACTACCATTTGATCCAGCAATCCCACTTCTGGGTATTTACCCGAAAGACAGGAGAATGCTCAGTCAGAAAACTGCTTGCACATCACTGTTTATTGCAGCATTATTCACAATTGCCAAGACATGGAACCAGCCTAAATGTCCATTTATGAAATTCTTTAACAACTTTTTCTTCAGAGCACCTTCAGAGGCTGTGGTGCTTTTTGAACATCTTTAGTGCTAGCAAGCATTACTTTTTCTTTGAGTTTTGGAAATAGTCAGAAGTCATTAAGAAGTATCATAAGCAAAGACTTTGCTTCATAAATCTAGAAAATGCAATTTGGAACAAAATTTAAAATGCTTATGACATAACCTGTCTGTGAAAGATGGGCTCTAAAAAATGACAGAGTAATGAAAAAATTATAAACATATTGGTTATAATGAAGTCTGTCAGAAATATTAACGTATTCTATTAAGCAAACACTTCATAAAGGATACAGAAGAAAAGAATGGAAAAGAGGAATGAAAGGTCACGAATCAGGAACTCTGGGGCCAGTGACACAGCAGTACAATACACTGCTGGAGCCACATGGGAAGGCCCTGGGTTTGTGTCCTAGGGTCTCCCTGTTCATGCTAGGCCCATAAGTGTTTATGCCTATGATCCAGGTTGGCTGAGGCTTGGGGTGGATCACAACACGAAGACCCTGCCTGTCTCTATCTCTCTCTCTTTCTCTCTCTATCTCGTGGAAGAAATAAATCAGTAAACTTAAAAAAGAATCAAGAACTTTGACAGAGAAGATAAGGCGTCAAAGAAAAGCTGCAGGGGATATAATAGTGGTAGTAAAGAAAAGGGAAGAAATAACTATTTATAGAGCATTTTTATGGCTGCTGAAACAATACTATTTTCATGTTAAAATTAAATTTATAACACGCGTGCTAACATGTTCTTATAAAATACAAATGATGCTCAGCTAACTGTAAGAAAATAAATGACATGAATAAAACAATTTGAGGGCCATCCTCCAGAGGCTCACTGTGCCCTTAGGGCGAAGCTTACATGTCCTTTGTTCACAAACTTCCCTTTCCCATAGACTCTGCTCACAGAGCCACACCTTCTGTACTTTAACTTGCCCTAGAGTGCCTCTTAAGTCTTTATACAGAAAGACTTCAGATAAATAATTTAGAAATGGATTAATCAAACAAAGGGTGTTATCCACTGCATGCCTGTGGCTGTGAGAAACACAAGCTTGGACAGAGTTTAAGATGCAGCTTCTGTCTGAGTAACATAGTCTCTTTTTGTCCAGGAATAGTAGAGGGAATGCACTGAGAATAACACTCCTTTCTGAAGAAAGAGAATGGCGTTCAGCCATGGAGGCCTGTGAGTATCATGTGTTTTATTGGTTAGGGTCTAGAAAGTTCCTTCACATAACTAAACCACCCTGAATTCTTGTGGCTATGATGTATGTCAATAATTTTGAAATCCTTGCATACCACAGAAGCCAAGGTATATACTACTGATTCTTTCATTCATTAGGCATTACTTGCTTTTTAATATTTTTTCACCTTATTTTCCCAACTAGATGATAAATTTCCTAATGTCAAGAGCTATTATGTCTTTTTGTTTTGTTTTGTTAATAACAAACACACTGTCTTGAATGAATTATTCTTTTCTTAAATTTACTTCAAACCTATATTTTTTTCTTTTCTTTTTTCTTTTTTTTTTTTTTTATGATTTTTGCCATAGAATCCATGGTCTTGTCATAGAAGAGACAGAGAGAGGGAAAGTGAGAAATCACCCCTCCCCCAGCAGGGATGGCCATGCCACAATGACTTCTCCTCCATTATCCTCTCAGGATTTTAAACAAGGGTGCACACATGCCTGGTGTGAGTTTCAGACCACTAAATCCAGCACTCGAACTGCGGTCAGCAATGTGGGAAGCCAGCACCTTAACCACCATAACACCTTCTGCCCCCAAATTAAACTTATATCTTAAATACAATATTCTTTTTGTTTTCTCCAAAAATATTACAAATATTCTTATGTTGCTGTTCTATGTTATTAACTTTACAGTTTAGATTCATGCTCAGGTATAATTAAGGATAGCTGATTTGATACATAATCATGTAGATATTTTATCATCTCTATATAATCTGTCTGAATGAACACTTAGGAGTACTTTTTATTTCACTATTAATTCATATTTTGACTAACATGTGAATATATATAGAAATAAAATATTTAATTTGTCAAAGCGGCTAAACAATCTTTTTATAGAACAATTGCCCTTCCACAATGCAAATTTGTTGGGTTGTTAGAAAAGTCATGACACATTTTTGTATAGAAAACCATAGGAAAAATGTTAAAAATGAAATCCAAGGTGTAGCTTTCCACTTCTTCCTGTATTGAAATAACTGGTACTGAACCCAGCTTCTCGTCATTAAAGAGAAAAAATAACTACAAAATTAGATAAAATGTAAGACTGCTATTTTTCTATTTTTACATATTGGTCAACAGATAGTGAAGAGTTGTGACCTAAAAAAAAAAAAAAGAATTAAGTTGAGTCTCCCACTCACTTTGATGAGAATAGTTTTACGATTTTTTTCTGGGCCATAGTGCAGAGTAACAGAACCCAAGCAGAGCACAGACAACAAAAGTCAGTTTGAGGAGCTTCAGGCAGCTGAAATTTGCAAGTAGATCATAGGAAAGACAGAGTTATGCAGAAAATATGTCCAAAAATCTAAATAGGAGTCCCCTTGTGTCTGTTTATGTATATTAAACTATATACAGATAAGATAAAACTCCAAAAAAAAATAAAAAAGAGCCTTTACAAGAACTGGAGTCATAAAATGATAAGTTCCAGAGCTTACACAGTTTAGAAAACATGTTTACAATTGTCAGAATGTAGAGTCCTTGTTGACAATTTGGGGAACTCACTATTTATTGCCCCTCCCCCAAATTATGTCTTAGTGAGAGAATTAAATCAACTGTAGAGAAAAGGCCACTCTGTACCAGCCTTAATGATGTTTAAAAACAAGACTTTTAAAACATTACTCTGATAAAACATTACTCTGGTAAGTTACTTAACCACCTACCACAACCAACTTCACCACTTTTTAAAGGAAGACAAAAACATCAGACATGCAATTATGCACAGAAGTTATCTATATTAAACTTCTGGAGAAGAAAACAATAACAAAACAATAAGATGCCCAGCATATAATAAAAATTGCTAAACATGCAAAGAAGCAACAGTGTAGGTAGTATCCAGGAGGATTAAAATCACACTAGAAATGGGTTTAGAAATGAAAATGACAGTGGAATTAGCAATGACTTTAAATGAATCATTTGCACATTCACAAAAACATTAAAAGAAAATTAACAGATGAAGAAATGTGATATATAAAAATAGGATTTCTCAAACTTAGAAATACCTGAAAATTTAAAAATTCACAGAACATGGTTAATAACAGACACTGCAGAAAAAAGACCACTAAAATTAAATCCATAGTAATAGAAAGTGAACAATCTGAAGCGCAGAGGAAAAAAACAGAAAAAAAAAAATGAAGAAACTCAGTAACCTATGATATGATGTTGAGTAATTTAATGTACATAGAATTGGAGTCTCAGAAAAAAAGAGGAATGATAAAATAATCCAGCCAATGGCAAACCATGAAATGGCATCTTTGAAACAATACTTGAAAACAGAAACTATTAATGTATTTTTGTAAAACAAATGAGAATATTATTAAAAATGAAGGAAAGGCTCAGCCATGATGGCATAGGCAGTAGGGTGTGCTGTGAGATATTGAAGCCACATATAAAAAGCATAATACTATATAACCGACTTGGCTTTAGTCCAAGAATTCAAGTTTGTTTAAATATTTGAATATGAATTAAGATGCTTCTACAAATTTATAAAGAACAACAACAAAAAATCAACTGTATTGTCACAAAAAAGACACTGGACACAATCTAAGATGACTGACCAATACATTCAGCACACTGGGAAAAACACCTTTCTCCCTGGATGAATCCTTTAAACAAGAAGGCCACAGCTCATTCCACTGAATGGTGACAATCTAAACACTTGTAAATAAGACAAAGGTGTAAGTTCCTACAATTTTTACTTAGTATTTTACCAGAGGATGCAATGTGCAAAAAAGAATGAAAAAAAATCTTTAAAATTACCCAGTTTGCAATGGAAAACAAATGAAACTACCTTTATGATAGTCATACATATAAAAAATCTAGTGGAATCTATAAAGCAGCTACTAGAACTAATAAGTATTTATTAAGTTTGCAGAATACAAGATCAATAGATAAAATCAATTGTAGTTCAATATACAAGCAACAACCAGAAATTGAAATTTAGTAAATAATACCAATTGCATAAAAATATGAAAAATTTAGAAAATAAATATCTTAACGATAATTTTAAAAAGAGGCAAAAGACTATATTCTAAATCTTTGCTGAGAATAATCAAAGAGACCTAAATAAGGAAAAGATATTCTTTGCTTATGGGGCAAAAGACTCAATGTTCTTAAGATATCATTTCATCCCAAATTGATTTATATATTCAACATAATCCCATTAAGAATTCTCAAAGGCTTATTTTGTAAGTGTTAAAAATTGATTCTGAAGCTCAGATGGGAACAAAAAGTCCTAGAATAGCCAAAACACTTTGAAAATAAAGAACAAAATTGGAAAAGTAATGCCACCATATTTCAAGGCTTATTTGAAATCTAGAATAATAAAGATGGTGTGGTATTAAGTGTGAAAATAGGAAAATGAATCAATAGAACAGAAATAACTCTACACATATAAGGACAACTTATTTTCTACAAAAGTATAGTTCAGTAGAGAAAGAATAGTCTTTTCAACAAGTGATGTTAGAATGACTGATTATCTATATAATAAGAAATGAAATAGGATATACCCCTCGTATCATATACAAAAAGTAACTACACATAAACCATAGACGAAATGTAAAAATTAAAATGATTAACATTTAAATGAAAAGATAGATGAACATATTTGTAACTGAGATCTGCAGAGGGTTTTTTTTGTGTTTTTTTTTTTTAAGACAACAAATGCATGATTTATAAAAGAATAAACTGATAACTGGACTTTATCAAAATTAAGACTTCTGCTCTTTGAAAGACACTAATAAGAAAATTAGAAAAACCACAGATCCGGAGAAACTATATATAAATATATTATATATACTTATATATAATATATATTAATATATTATATGTATAATATATAGTTTACATATTACATATGTATGTATATGAAATAAAGAACTTGTATTCAGAATGTGTGTGTGTATTCAATAACATAAAAGCAATGATGCCAATTAAAAAAAAAGTGGGCAAAACAGATTTGGACAGATTTTTCACTAAAGCAGATATACAAGTAGTACATATCACACAAAAAGTTGTTCAACATCACTCCTCACTAAGAGCATGTGAACTAAAATTGCAGTGTAAGACCACTGTATGTGTACTAAAATGACTAAAATCAGAAGGGCTGACCATATCAAGTGTTCGTGAGGATAACCAGAAATTGAAACCCTCATATTGTCATGGTGGGAATTTATTGTACAATTGCATAGTTCCTTTGGAAAATTTTGAAAGTGTCATATAAAGTCAAATATATACCTCCCTTATGACCCAGTAATTCTACTCCTAGATTTTACCCAAGAGAAATAGGTGTCATATCAACACAAAAAAACTGTTCAAGAGAAATAGGTGTAATATCAACACAAAAATTTGTTATAAAAATTGCCAGTGGGCATGTGTGCTTGCCAGAGAAAGACAAAGAGAGGAAGAGAGAGAGAAAGTGAGAATGCAACTGCTGTGGAGCATGATCACACCATAATCCCTTCTTTTCCATTCCTCACTCCTTTAGGGGTTTTGAGCCCATGTGCTCATGCATGCACACATGCACGTACACATATGCACGCACACACACACACAGACACACACACACACATGTGCATGCACCTGGTACACTTTTCAAGTCATCAGGTCTAGGACACAGTTGGCCCTGTGCAATCCAGCAGCTTTAACCACCAGGCCACAAGACAGCTCCACAAAAATTTTTCATGAGTTTTTTCACATCTTTACTTGTAATAGCTGAAAACAAAATAAGTGTCCATTAGACTGATTCGAGTAAACAAACTGTGGGATCCCAACAATGGAATACTTCTATTCAGGGATGACCTATTGAAACAACACAGATGATCTCTGAAACATGCTAAACAAAAGAAGCTAATACAAATATAATATGTACTTTGTGTAATTTTCTTAACTTAAAATTCTATAAAAAATAAAAAAAAAACCAAACCACCAATCTGTAATGACAGAAAGCAGCTCAATGGCTACCTGGGACCAGGTGTGGGACTTAGGGAGGACAACTTGACTAGAAAGGGACACAGTCGAGCTTTGGGGGATACTGGAAATGATTGGGATATAAGTTTGTCAAAAAGTGTTACAATCTACACTGATATCTGATCTACACTGATATCTGATACATTGCATTGAATGTAAACATGCCCTTTTCTTTTTCTTGTTCTTCCTTCTTTTTTTTTTTTTTGCAATTTACCAGAGGATGCATGAGCCCACAGGAGAAAGGGGAGAGAGAAAACACATCCCATGAGGCTAGGCGTGGTCACAATGCAATCCTTTCTCCTCCCTCTCCCCCTCCTTTGGGGATTTTGAACACATCTGGGCACACACACACACGCACACACACACACACACACACACTTGAGTGACTGACATTTTCTGTTTTTTTTTAAGGTGTTTGCCATAGAGCACAGGTGCTCACTGGAGAGAGAGCACCCATGTCTCTCCAGCGAGACAGAGATAGTGAGAGGGAAAGCAAGAAATCACCCCCGGGGGATGGTCATGCAGCAATTCCTTCTTCTCACTGTCCTCCTGAGATTTTGAGCATGCACACACATGCACCTGATGTGATTTTCAAGCAGCTAAGTCTGGGACTTGAACCATGGTCTGCCATGTGGGAGTTTAACACCTTAATCACAATGCCACTGCTGACCACGATTGGCATGTTTTTTAAATCACCAGGCCCAGGACTCGAAACCGTGATGTCAGGTCGGCCATGTGGGATACAACTTTCTTAATCACCATGCCATGGGCTGGTCCTAATTATGCCTTCTTATCCCACCGTAGACACTTGAAAGTTATGCTGGGTGCATGTGTGTGGGGGTCCCACAGGTCCAGACAGAATGGAGAAACGGAGGAGGGAGGATTGTGGCATGACCACAGCCCACTGGGAGATGATTTATCTCTCTCACACACTTGCCCACTGGCAATTAAAAATAAATAAATACATGCATAAATAAGTCCTTTTCAAGGTGATGTTTTAAAAATCTTGACTATAATAAGCTAACTTCACAAAACATCAATAATGTGATCTACGTCACTTTCTAAACTTAATATAGCTCAGATCTGTCTTTTCCTTTAAAAAAAGAAAAAAGAAAAACACGGTTTAATGGGCTTCAAAGGAAGAAAGAGAAAAACCTCCAAGAGGTGTGCCAACTTGCTTTCAAAACATCATTTATATAACTGAGATTAAAATGTAACCAGCCTATTTCAGCATTCAGTCTTTTTAGCTGAAACAGATAAAGATCTGAGCTGCTGAAACTTGTTCTGCTGCTCTATAAAATAGCTGCAGTATCATTGACACTTATTAGGCATGAATCATGGCGCAACCTTCCTGTTTAAGGGCTTCAGAGCAACAGTGGTATTCCAGGCTCTAATGATGTGGTTGAGGTCAGGGTAGGTGTGAGACAGGCTGAGAGTTCATGCAGTTGCTCCCATTTAGTAGCAATAACCCTGAATTTGTACTTCCAAATCCGATTGATTCCAGTTACATCACTTTTTCCTTCTCGGGATGCAACTATAGTTATAGTTTTGCCTGAACAAGAGTGGTTATGAAGTCAGAAGATGACTTCGACTCTTACTCTGATCCTTTTGATATTATACGACCTTGGACAAACTACATAACAATATTATTTCCCTCATCTGTAAAGCGGAGACTGTTGCTCCCATCTCGTGTGTGTTGGAAGCATTCCATTTCGTGGATATGGATGAGAAAATCAAGTCATCATAAACCTGAAGTAAAAAATAGTTTGATAGAAAAATCAAAGCCTTGTGCAAAAAACTATCATGTTGGAGTTCACCCAGAAATAATGCTACAGGTAACAGAGATGGGGACACTGAACTAGGACACTGCGGCACAGTGGAAGATGATAAACAGGCTGTTTTCTCCCGGGCGGGCTGGCCACCAAGTTCAACAGAGGGAATCTTGGCAAAGTAATACAAGTCGGAATGTTAATTGAACTGGATTAAACATTGGGTTAACTAAGGTCATCATATTTTCAGTTTAATATGATCAAGTATCTCTTTGAAGCATAATCTTATCTAGAGAAGAAAAGAACCTCTTTGAGCAACCCTCCCCCCATCCATCCAAAAAACAAATTCCTCAGTAAAAGTTGCCAAATGAAAATATCTTATTCAAATTGGGCAATGTTCATGAGATGAACAGGAGCCCTGACAGGTTTCCTTTTCTCAAAGTCACTTCACAAATGTAGGTCTTGATTCCTAAAATGCCCAAAGATGCCCATGACTACTAAGGTCTAAGGATTCCTTTTCTGCTCTAAGGAGACAGTGGTAACATATTTGAATCAACTTTGAATGCCAAAGTGTCTTTTAAGAAAGATACATTAGAGGGACCAGCAGGTGGCATGGTGGTTAAGGAGCTAGACTCCCACGTGGCCATCTGTGGTTTGAGTTCTAAACCTGTCAGCTTGAAAATCATGCTGGGCTCTTAAGCATGCATTCTCAAAATTCCAGGAAGAGAGGAAGAGAATGGAGAAGAAGGGATTGTGGAATGGTTATGCCCCCTGAGGGGTGATTTCTCACTTTCCCTCTTGCCCTGTCACTGTCTCTCTCCAGGGAGCAAGCACACACATCCTGTGGCTAAAACCTAAAAAAAAAATTAGAAAAAGAAAAGAAAAAAAAAAAAAAGAAAGAATCCATTGTATTAGAATCCACTGTATCTCCCAAAAAGTCTCTTAAACATTATTACTGGATAGCTTTGAAATGAGTACACTGCCTAATAAGATCATACCCTTGTAGTTCCCAAAGAAGGGTCAGTGTAAATTGAATCATTGCATGAGTAATAGTAGATTACTCATCTACTAAATTAAACTAAGCCAAGGCCATTTTTGTACAAAAAGCACCTATTGGAAAGCCTTTCAGGAAGTTGCTTGTCAAGCCCTAGGCTACATCCAGAATTAAATCCCTTGCAAATCTCCAAAGTGAATTTGTGCAGGACCAAAACTATTTGTGGGAGTTAAAAAGGAAATTTTAATCACAACAAACAGGGATTTGGTAGAAAAGCCCTTCATCTAAGCCAGTAATTGCCAATTTTGTCTTTGAGACACTGTAGACTACTTGCAATAAACTCAAAGTATATTTAAAAATTCCCCACTAAAATAATTTTGTTCACTGTAATTGGAAAAAAAATAATTATGTGTCATGCAGCACTTTCGTGAGAAGGGTGGAGACTTTAACAAAAATTAGATAAATACCATAACATTATATCTTACAGTCAGCAATAACCAACACTTATTAATTTAGAGATTTTAGCTTCTCTCAAGCAACAATAATTAGCAAAGTTTTTGGAATTTAGAAACTATTTTTTTAGATTGAACAAATTGAGGATCTACTCTATGTTCAGTATGACTCTTGGAAATAGTTATTTTAAAAAACAGGCTGATAGGGCCAGCAGGTGGTGTGGTGGTTAAGGTGTTGGACTCCCACATGGCCGACATGACTTGAGTCCCAGATCTGGCAGCTTGCTCACTCTGTCTCTTGCTCTGTCTCTCTCTGGTAAGTATGAATGCCCTCTACAATTTTTAAAATAATAATAATAATAAATAAAATGAAATAAATAATTTTTAAAAATGTATATATAGACTGAAATCTAATCAGTCTAATTGCGTTTTCTAAGGAAATTTCAAGTGGAAGCTTAATATACCCTCAAAAATATTCATCAATATGATTTTGTTCTTCAGGTAGTAAAACTAACATCTAAGTATGTTCTTTGTTCTTTTTTTTTTTTTAGAGGTTTTTGCTATTGGGCGCGTGCACTCACCAGACAGACAGAGACAGAAAGCAGGAAATCACCCCCCAGGGGGGGATGGCCACACCACAATCCCTTCTCCTCCATTCTCCTCTCGGGATCTTGGGCACACATGTACACGTGCCTGGTGTGAGTTTTAAGCCACCAGGTCCGGGACGTGAATCGCGGTCAACTACATGGGAGTCCAGCGACATAGCCATTACACTAACTGCTTGTCCCAAATGCTAAGTATTTCAAGGCCAAACATAGCAGCTAAGTTTATTTATTTAATTTTTTGGTAATTCTGAAGAAGAAAGTTCAGGCACACACTGTTGATGACTACAATAACAATCATTCATAGAGCTTGATTGATAGCCACAAACAGATCAAGTTCTATTTTTTAGTTTTCTTTTTATCAGTATCACTACATAATCTTCCTTTATTCACTAAAACACAAAATAAGCACTCTAAAATCCATTTAAATTTCTCAAAGGAGTCTTTCAACCAAATCTTTCATTTAACCAGAATAAAATCTTTCATAAGAGGACAGGAAGAAAAAGGAAACCACAAAAAAAAAAATGTAGTTAATTAGATCATTTTTCTTTTCCTGATCTCAGCAACGACGTGTAATGGTAACATCAATGCACTTCCAGATTTCTAACTATCAAATATGCCATGTGGCCAGAATTTTATGGCCTTCATACAGCATTTCTTATTCAGAACACAATGAGCAAAAGAACATAGATTTTCACTTTTCTATTTTCCCATCCTAAGTTGGATTTTCATGAATGGGGTTTCTTGTCTTAAGAACTGACCTACGAATTGGTTTAGTGATTGATATCAATATTTTCAATAGCTACATAACCCAACATTATTTAATTTTTTCTTCCATCAAAGCATTTATTTAAAAAAAAAAAAGCCTAATTTTCATAGAAACGAGAATATAATCACACCCTCAAATGTGGGAAAGGGTGTATCTTACTACTTTTATTCAAGTTCCTGAGAAAATATAATGTTTCAGTACTTTAGAAATGAGAAAGAATCCTTTCTTGAGGAGTCCATTTAACCAC
>NW_006203092.1:2211208-2232127 GCF_000334495.1 Tupaia belangeri chinensis | reverse complement strand
GAAGGACAGAGGGGGGGGGGGAAAAGGGCGGGGGGGGGGTGGGGGGAGGTAATGTAACAAAACAGAAGTAGCGTGGACTCCACTGCCCTCTAGTGGTTGAACTCTGGAAGTATTAAATTGTATTTCATTAATTCTCTAGTTTATTTTTCCTTGGATAATTGCAATGAAATGGAAAGATGTTTAATCAAGTGACACTTTTTACTTCACCAGTCAATTATCATCTGGTTTCTATTTACGTGGTTCAAAGAGAAAATAATAGGCACTATAAAGGTATGGCAAGAAAGATTTTTCTATTCCTCAGAATTTCAAAATCGAATTTTCACAACACTGAGCACACTTCTCCCAATTGCTTACATTTCTTGTAAACATTTCACTATATTTAAAACATCGAAAACTCCAAAAGTCAGCAAAAGTTGACCCAGGGTGTCACTGTTGTGCTGCGTGTGTCCAGGTTGCCTTTGGCTGATGCTCCAGGGGTGAGGCACACATTTCACTGTGGGTTTAAGGCTATTTATATACTGTATTTCTAAATTTGGAGGCTAATCTTTGAATTCTTTTTATATTTTTTTCTTAAAATGGGACTTTCATTTTTTTTAAAAAATAAACCAACCACTTTAACAGTGTTCATCACTCATCTGAACGTATTCATTTTTAATGTGCATCCTTTTTATTAAATGTGCTTTATAATCACATTAGACTCCAATTGACTACAATATGCATCCATGCACCATGCTTTTCAAACTATAAGACATATTAAATTATCATAAAATGGATAGGTCTTGTTACCTGTTGTTGTATTGAATCACTGCTATACATAGGCATTTCATCAAACTTACACAGGGAACTTGTGTCAATAGTAAATCGCCAAATAATCGAAATATCATTTTTATTGAGTTATTTGTGCATAGCTCTTGAGACTCAATATCTGGCATAGAAAACTGATCATCTGCCTGATATTCCTCTGAGAAGAGCACATAAACCCCAAATCTACCTCCGATCACAGATATGATCAAAGAATCAGTGAGCTCTAATACTTGCTGAGCAGGATATGCATCTTCATCTTCCTCATCTTTTAAAGGAAGAGTGGAAGCTTAAAGATGCTTCAGGTAGCTTCCTGAGGGAAATTAGTATAGATTGATGACCACGAACTCTAATGGTTTCATGTCTGAACTTTCTAGAGTACAACTCAATAAATTAATAATAATTCAATATTATTCTTTCATTTCCTTTACCCCACTTCAAATGTACAAGATTAATGCTTAGCTAATTTCCGTCAATTAAGCTAACATGGTAAGATACAAACTCAGTGATTATAAATTATTTAGGTATTGAAGTCTTTTAAAAACATTACTTTCAAATACTTGTATTAAGTGTAGAATCACTCACTGTCAGAAAGCCTGAGTTTTGGTCCGTTTTACAATGGCGTATTGGTCACTTTGAGGAAAACCCCTCTATAAAATGAGGGTTTTGTATTACTCACTTTCTGATTTAAACTTTTAGATCTTATTAAGAGGCAGGTATTTCCAGGTCTCTCCTATAGCTATTTAGTTTTGGAATGATAGCATTCCTGGCCCACAGTATCTGATCAATGTTTTAGTCAAATTTAACAAACTAGAGAGATGATGGGTGGAGACATGAAAATACCATCTGTGCTGCTCACACACATGTGCCCATGATCCTGGCTGGCTGAGAAGGCTGTGTTGGGGAGGGTTATGGTGTGGTACTCTGTTAAGGGTGCTTGTCTCTCCACCTTTCTATCCCTCTCATGGTAAGTAAATAAAATACACCCACACACAAATAAGAACAGCCAATGTAGAAACAGTGTTGACATTAAAGAACTGGCTTGTACTCCACACCTTAACCTTCCAACATCAGCTAGATTATTTTGTTATAATGTAATATAATATAATGCCAAAAGATGACCCAGTCCTTCCCTCTTAGCTCCATGTTTCCTGCATGTTAGATGATGCACAGACATTTTGTTTTTCACCAATCAAAACTCAGGTAATTCCTCAAAAAATAAAATAAAATAAAATAAATATATCTTCTTTACTTCCCTTTCTTTCAAGTCTTGTCCAGTAACCACAGGAAACTGTATCTATTTTGCAGGCTTAAAAAGAGAAAAAAAAAAAAAAGCTTGCATGATGGTTTGCTAATATCTCTGTTATATTTTATGGGGGCAAAATGTTCTATATTCTTGGGGGTAAAAATATGGAATCTGGATTGAGACTCAGTTTTTTCAGCCAGAAGGTTAAAATATTTTGGGGACAGAATATATAGCTAAATAAGGGTATCGGGTCAAAGTTCTGTGTGGTAGATAAGAAGTCTGAAGCGTATTTTTGGTCAAATAGGTTTGGAAAATGATATTCTACACCCAGTGAATGTTTAAAATATATTGTTATATTTGACATTCTGATAACTCTGTCAAAACAAATCTCTCTAACTATGTTTAACCAATGTTCCAACACTTTATTTTTGAACCACAGAAAAGTTTTGCTTTTTAACAAGTAATATGTAACATTTAAGAAGTGCTGAGCCAAAGATAAAATTTTATAAGCAATGGAACAAAGACAAATTCTGATTAATAATAGCTACTATTTTCTGAGTGTTTATTATATTTTAGGTATTAGTCAAGAGAAGATTTTGGGTGTTTTCTTTTTTTTTTAGGGTTTTGTTGGGTTGGTTTGTTTGTTTGATTAAGATGTTTGCTATAAGTCTTGTGGATTCACTGGAAAGACAAAGAAACAGAAAGCAAGAAATCACCATCCAGTGGGGATGGCCATGCCACAGTCCCTTCTCCTCCATTCTCCTCATGGGATTTTGGGCACGCACACACAAGCGCCTGGCATGAGTTTCAAGCCACGGAGTCTAGGATTTGAACCTCAGTTGATAAATCCAGAATCCTGAACCTTAAACACTACACCACCTGCTGGCCCCCGAAAAGCATTTTAAAACATATGACTTAATTAAACAGAAAACTTAGTGAGGAGTAAGAGATTTGAAGTAGGCCATAAAGGATGAATAAACTGGGGACATGTCGAAAAGAAGATCATTACAAAAAAAGGTAAGTTCAAAGAAGACTATGGAGGCCACTGCACGCCAACGATGTTTGGAAAATGGTAATAAGAATAAAAGGGCTAGAGCTTCACGGCAACAAAATGAGGAATTAGACTGAAAAATTTAAAGCCAAGCCACAGATGCCTGCAACACTAAGCAAAATATGGGCTTACTTTTCTATGCAGTGAGATCCCTAAGACAAATGTGAACACAGAGTGGCATGACTGAGCAACTAGTTCAGAGTTTTGTCAGTGAAACATGTGGTTCGAAGGACATAGAAGCCACATATTTGGAAGTAAAATTAGAATTCATAAAGAGTCAGTACATTTCACTTCAAAATCATTTCATTATGCTCTGCAGTTTTTTTCCAGACTCCTCCCCCCAAAAAATGTTTTCCTCCTTCAATGAAGCCTGGTTTTCCTTAAACACTGGCATCTAACGCACCCAAACACTAGCTTTACTAGCTTTACTTCATTACTTAGTTTTATCAGAATAAAATATTGGTAGTGTTTCATTTTTTCATTCACTTACAAAACATTTAGCTCCATTTTTTTTTTTTAATTTTTTTTTTTTTGAGAGATTTTCACTGTAGGGCGCGTGCGCTCGCCAGACAGACAGAGAGAGACATAGAGACAGAAAGCGAGAAATCACCCCCCAGGGGGGATGGTCACGCCGCAATCCCTTCTCCTCCATTCTCCTCTCGGGATCTTGGGCACGCACGCACACGCGCCCGGCGTGAGTTTTAAGCCACCGGGTCCGGGACATGAACCGCAGTCGACTACGTGGGAGTCCAGCGACATAGCCATTACGCTAACTGCTGGTTCCCCCATTTAGCTCCATTTTGAGACAACCCATCTTATGAAGCACCAGAGAGGTGTTTCCAGGGACAAGGCAGGGGTTCCCACCCGCTAGGAAACAAGGCACTCCTTTGCCGAGGGTCAGTGGATAAGCCCAGGATGCCATGCTGAGTGGCACTTCCAGTACAGATAAAGAGACAGCAAGGAGGAGGGAGATACTGACAAAAACCAGAAGTGAAGTGAGCCAGCTCAGTGACACAGCCGTAATACACTACTCACAGGACGCTGGGTCCACATGAGAGATAATGTGTTCAATTCCCTGGTCAACCTGTACACACCAGTGCATATACCCATGATCCTGGCTGGCTGGGAAGGCTGAAGGTGTGGTGAGGATCAACGCATGCGAGCTTGTGAATGGTCCTTGTCTTGCAATCCTTCTCTCTCTCTCTCTCACTCTCATGGAATAAATACATAAATTAGAAAAAAAGTAGGGTGTAGCATGCACCTCAACACATACTTACTAGAGACTGGAGGATTGTGAGCATTGAGACCATCTTTCTGGACCAGCAAATGGCGTGAAGGTTAAGGCGCTGGATCCCACATGGTCAACTGTGCAGTTCAAGTCCCAGACCTGGTGGCTTGAAAATGATGCCGGATGCATTTATGTACATATTCAAAATCCGAGAGGAAAATAAAGGGGACAGGATATGGTCATTCCCCCTGGGGCAGGAGGGATCTCCCACTTTCCCTCTTTCTGGTGAGAGCACATCCCCTATTGCAAAACAAACTGCCCAGAGGTGTGCATGCCACACCCTATCTCTTTCTAAATTTATATACTTAATTCATGAGAGTGAGAGAAAGAGAGGGAGAAAGCAAGACGAGGATCATTCACAAGGTCTCATGCCTTGACCCTCACCACACCCTCAATCAAAAAAGGGCAGATGACAACACAGACACAAGTGAAGGGCAGATCATACGTGAAAATGTAAGCCAAGTCTTATCTGGGCATCAGGAGGGAGCTTGTGTTTTAGCATAAAGAGGAAGAAAATATCCTTTCCTTCCACCCTTCTAGGATTCCAGCAGAGGCTCCTGTAATAAAAGACAGATTAATAAGAGAAAGGCATACAAATACGTTTAATATCAATTTTTTATGACCACAGAAGCTTTCAAAAGGAAATGAAGGCCTGAATAAGCAGTTAAACCTGAGTGTTTCTACATTCGGTTTCATGAACAGCTGGAGTTATGGGGAAATGTGATAAAAAAGAGTGTAAGGTAAATGCAGTAAACTGGGGTGGGTGTAGCCAGGCCTGCGTGTTCAGCTTGTCTGCTTGTCTTAGGAGACAGGGTGCTTCCTCCGGGTGAGGAAAGGCACCTCTCACATGTGGACCTTATGGTCTGCTTCAGAGGAAGGCTGGCAAGTCTTTTCTTGACTCGGAAATTCCCAGATGCTGAGGTGCTTATTTTGGGGCAGCATATCTTGTCCTGAACCCTATCAGACAGAGGTTCCGAGCCTGACTGAGGAGATAACCAAGGCAGTTAGGAATTCAGAACTGGCAGCAAGAACAAAGACAAGGAAAAGGCCCATCGAGGGCTTAGATAAAAGAGAGGGACCAGGACTCAAGGTAAGACTGGTGGCAGGATGACCATTTCCTGCACGCTGCAGGATGGATGCAAATTCCTTCTCTTCTGCCACTGCTCAGGGCACGCTAACAGGGCTGACCCAGCAGTGACCACAGACTGCCCTGTGTATATATACATATATATATATATACACACACACACATATATATAAGAGAGCATCTGACTCTCTCTATATGTGACTACGCTTCTCTGAATATGGCCCATCTATATGTATATTTGGGTTACATAGAAGCTATGTAAACAAAAAGAATCATATCTTTATGAAAACTAGTCTTCCATTTCAACTCTACTGTGTCTGTAGATTTCAGCTCTACCATAAACAGGGTATATATGTGGGATCTGGAGAAAGCAAAAGTGATGGAAAATGGATGATTAAGTAGGTTATGGACAGGAAAGCCTTCATCATCGAGAATGCCATGCTTAGCTCTGGAAGGCAGCAGACTAGGTTATGGGGGAGGGCAAAACAGTGAAATTTTCAGTCAAAGAAATTAGTGAAATGCTGAGAACAAGCCTTGGTCCGTCAGTCTTTCCAGTAAAACAGTGGGCTGAAACCAGGCCTTCCCCTGACTCTCACGTCGGGTCACCGCTTCTTCTGTCTTCCTTTCTCAGCTGACCCATATGCAAAGGATTCTATTTATCTACTCAGTTGACATCATTAATGCTCTAATCCTTCTTGAGGAAATGCCATTACTGCCACTTCCTACTTTTTATCCCAGGCCAAGACCACATCTTTTCTTTTTCAGGACCCTTTGCTCTTACCTATTCTCTGAGAGAAGAAAGGAATCACTCTTTCTACAGTTCTCTCGTGAACAAGAGTGAAGATAAACACACGGACAAAAGGCATACTGGAATTGCAAGATAACTGTTACAGCGAGGTGTGAATGGCATGTGAGCACCTTTAACACAGGGGACAGTGGTTTAGTGAGGGGGAAGGGAAGGCAGCAGACAAGACTGCCAAGGATGGCCAATCAATCTTCTCTTTCTAGAAAGCATTAACGTCTAAACCGTTTATGCAGGACAAACAAACAGACAAACAAATAAACAAACAAACATATACAAACAAACAAAAATTCTCAGGCGGAAGAGAGTGCTGATTATCAACTCAAAAACAGATTCATTGCCTTGCATGTTTAGTTTTTGGTTTATACTTTGTTTTGATTACACTTCAAGCCATGTCTACACTAGAGAGATATTCATGAGATTGGGCCAATTTACTTAATAATTAATCCAGAAAACTAATTTTATCTGGAATATCTAGATTTTGGCTTTGCTTTTCCACCTCATACCATCTGTTATGATGCTTCTCCTGGGACTTCTGATGGCTCACAGACTAAAGGACAGAGGGAGTGTTCCCCTTGCATGATACTCCTGACACCGTTCTGACTATCGCTAGTATTACCTAAGGCGGAAGTGCTGATTTCTAAGATTCACTGTGTGTTCAATAGATGCTATGCCTAGTTAAAAACATAGGTTTGATTAAATAAGATACATATCATATATTTTGTTTCTTTATAATAGTGAGGATGGTTTGGGGAAGCAGTTCTAACTGATTAAGAAGGATTCTCATGCTAGAAAGGTTAAAAAACATGTTGTCAGCGTGCACTCTGTACTGCGCATTCACATGGAAATCACCCACTAGACCTCAGTTTTGGCACTGCTGGAAGAAACCGGCAGCAGCTGCTTTTTGATCTTCACACACTGGAGACCTTGTCCGTTATTTTCTGCTTCCTTAGAATTTGAAAAATATCCACAACTTACCACCATTCTCTGCTTAGTTCCATTTTCCCAAACTGAAAAGATTTTTAAAAAGTCTACAAAGACGTAAGAGAGACTGGTTGATGCAGACCAGCACTGGCCCCTCTGCATTATTCTTGGTTTCTTTCTCCTTGTTTGTCCAAGTCTGTGCCAAAATGATTCTAGCATTCATTTGGCTGTAGTCATTAATTCACATTCCTTGTTTATCATACGTTTATGAAGCCCTAGTGATGGTATGCAATACGTATGATTTTATAAATTCTGCCTTTCATCCCAAAAATATGGATTATGAAATTGTCCTTGCCCTTTTGTTTTCCACTGATGCTGAGAAAGTCCACATTTAACTTTTATATTCAATGGCAGAAATTGTATCAAAACTGGGACCAGCAGATGACATAATGGCTATGTCACTGGACTCTCACATAGTTAACTGCGGTTCGAACCTGGTGACTTAAAACTCACACACTGGGTGTCTGTGTGTGCCCAGATTCTGAGAGGAGAATGGAGAAGGGTTTGCAGCATGGTCATAGAAAAACATCTCTCTTAAAAAAAGACAAAAAAAAAAAAAAAGAAGAAATCTTAGAATAGTAAAGGCTAATGAGCTTCCTCCTTCCTCTAAACTAACTTCTTTCCCTCTTCCTTTCTCCATTCTTTTCTGTTCCTTCCCTTCTCACCACTTCCCGTCCTCCATTTCTGAGCAAAACTCTGGTGCTAATATTATTTCCAGCATAGTCGCAGAGCCCATATTGTAGACAAAGCAATACAGTCCAACCATCTGTTATAAAATGGGTATGTCCAAAATGCAGGATGATAAAAATAATGGAAAGACCATGCTAGGGGTGGTGTTGGGGAGCTTCTTCTTTAAAGGATCTGTTGTGTGTTTTTAAATTATATACATGCAAGATGAAAAATTATATGCTACCTTGTACTTTTGAGAAAGTGTGGAATATATGTTATTCATGAATAAAGTATTCTATCAGTAGAAAATTTCATTTCTGGGGCTACATAATAGGAAAATGACAGAGTATATATTTAGATAGTATCTTGGTTGATTCGGTAACTTTTCATCTAAACAGCCAAAAATGTGTGACTGAGCTAACGCACAATAGTGAATCCTTATATATCACTTTAAAAATGTTCACATTCATTATCTTTATTGTCTTTTAAAATCCTGAGGGGAAGTTCTAACCCTATGAAAAGAATAGATTCAGAGAAACTAAATATCTGGTTTGTAACTCCAATCTCATTTCCCCCTTCACATTTAGAACATTTTCCACAGTCCCATCCAACTTCTCCAGCTTCAGTTTCCAATCTCTCCAGTGTTTAGAATTTCTATGTAAAAAATTAAAATATAGACCTCTAGAAATTTTTTCTTTTCTTTCTTCTTTCTCTCTCTCTTTCTTTCTTTTTTTTGTATTTGAAAAGTAAGACCCCTAAGTAGGGGACCAGCAGTTAGTGTAATGGGTATGTTGCTGGATTCCCATGTAGTGAACCGTGGTTTGAGTCCCGGACGCGGTGGCTTAAACTCATGCCGGATGCGTGTGCATGCATGCCCATGTTCCTGAGAGGAGAATGGAGGAGAAGGTACTGCTGTGTGGCCATCCCCCTGGGGGGTGATTTCTCGCTTTCTGTCCCTCTGTCTCTCTCTGTCTCTGGCGAGCGCACACGCCCTGTAGCAAAAACCTCTCCCCACCCAAAATAAAGACTCCTAAGTAGAATATTGGTGGTTTATATGCCGCCCTCCTCCCCCCCCAAAAAAAGTCCCTTGCTCATAAAAGAAAACTGGCCAGAACCAGTAGATGGCACGGTGGTTAAGGCTCTGGACTCCCACATGGTTGGCTGTAGTTCAAGTTCCTTACCTGGCGGCTTGTTTTCTCACTCTTTCTCTGTCTCTCTCTCTTTCTCTGTCTCTCCCTGATGAGCACATGTGCCCTGTAGAAGATTAAAAAACAATAATAGTGATAAATATAATTAAATATTTTTTTTAAAAAAGAAAACTTACCTGACCAGAGATTTTCACACTTGGGAACTTCACAATATACTTGGATGGGAATGTATCTACCACAATAATTGTTTCCATGGTAGTGGCTTTACACATGTGTTTTTGGGGATCTCAAGTCCTCAACATTTAGAAGCCAGACTTGGCCCTTCACTATTTTCCAGTTTCGAAATGTATGATTCCCTTATAGATATCCATAAAACATTTTACTAATAAGGGGACTCGGACTGGTTTATAAATTCCCCCATCTGATGTGCAAACCCAGACATCAGGTTTCCATCAGAGCCACCAGCCTTGGGCATAATAATACAATTAGGCCCAAAGAAAAGCATGCTACAGGATCTCCAGGAGAAGCTTTGATTTTCCCAACTCTAACCAAAATATTAAATGGTATGACCTTCCTGAGCCATGTGCTCATAGCTAAGACACTTCTTTTATGGTCAAATGTGATCATCCCTTGTCAGAAATTCTCCTTAAAGTAAATTTTGGGGCCAACAGGTGGCATCATGGCTGTGGTGCTAGACTCCCATATGGCTGACCATAGTTTGAGTCCTGAACCCAATGGCTTGAAACTCATGCTGGGCATGTGTGTGTGCATGTCCAAAATGCCAAGAAGAGACTGGAGGAGAAGGGATTGCAGTGTGACCACACTCCCCGGGTAGTGATTTCTCATTTTCTCTCTGTCTCTGTGTCTCCGGTGAGCACATGCACCCTATAGCAAAAATCTCTCTCTCTAAAAATATAAAGAAATATTTTTCATTTTCTTGGCTTCTTAATAAAATTAGGGCCAGCCTGTGGCCTGGTATTTAAATCTTACATGCTGAATCCCACAGTGGTTCAAGTCTCAGATCCAATGGCTTGAAAAACACACTAGGCATGTTTGCATGTGTGCCTGAAATCCTGAAAGGAGGGAGAGATGGAGAAGAGATTACAATATGACCATGTCCAATGGAGGGTACTTTTTCCTTGTCTCTCTCTCTCTCTCTCTGCCAAACCCACATGCCCTTTGGTAAAGGTTTTTAAAAAAGTGAAAAAAATGAAATTTAAGTTTTACAAGCATAACCAGTAGAGGTACGTGCAATTTCCACCTTACATTTCCCCAGCTTATTAGAATTGACCATTCAGAAATAACATCTAATATTGAAGAAGCATTTGGTAGATGGCCTAACCTCACCAATCTCCTTCTAGAAAACTATTTAATCTACTTAGGTCTTCTTTTTTTCTTTTTCTTTTTATCTGAAAAAGGATTGTAACTAAAAAGAAGATGAGAATGGAATCTACTTATCCTAATTAATTTAACACAGAGGAACTGGGAAATAGGAATTAGATGAGTGATAGATGTTATGCAATTTCCCATTTACTTTTAAAAGTAAGTGTGTCTTATTATGCAAACATTAATTAAGCTTTCCATTTGTGATTAAGCCTCTTACTAGGTTTAATTAATTCCCAACAAAAATATCCCTTATTTAAAACATTAAGGAATGGTGCATTCACTTCATCCAACAGCAAAATTCTATAGTTTTTAATTCTCCTGGAATCATTTTCGTTTTTAGCCGAAATGCTGAGGAAATCTCTATAAAGAGACAGTCCTTTACAAACTTAGTTTGAAAGCTGGAATATAAATGATTAGCAGTGATAGCACACTCTGCTTCACATCACCCCTACGATCCCACTGTGGTCTCACCACAGACCTTCCCTTACATCGACCCCTACAATATTAACAGGACTTCTACCATTTACCACGTGCAGACACTTACACTTCATCTCATCTCACTTGATACTACAGGACAAGGACGAAGATATTACAGTATCCCATTTTACAGAAAAGGAAGTAGAAGCTCAGAGAAGTCAACTGCCTTCTAGTCAGGAGCCACACCAAGATATGAACCCAGGGCCTGGAGATCTGGGGGCCCATGTTCTTCACAACACATTTCAAAGAAGTCTGGAGTTCCTTCAGTGTAACACTTTTATCAGCTAAGATTTACACTAAATGCAAGAGTAAGACAGGAAAAACTGGGTTAAGATGTTGATAACTTCATTACACTAACACCTGTGTGTAATGTGCAGAAAGAAAAAGCGTTCGGGGGGGTGGGGAAATCAACTACTGAAGGTAGAAATAGTCAGGTACTTATAACTAAATTGGAAGAAATGGGGTAGAAATGATTACCATTGTAATTAGCACACAGAATTTTGGATAACTCAATTACATTTAGTTATATATTGTATAACTTAAATTGCATTTGTTTATCACATACATTTTCAAGGTACAATTTATATATTAATCCTAAGATTAAATAGTAAGATGAAGAAATTGTATGTTCCTTACTCTAAAAACAAACTGCTTGTTCTTAAAAAAGAGTCAGCATCCTTTATTATAAATACCTGACACTAGATCTCCTATTTTGATGGAAGGTACGTCTAAGAAAGACAAATATTTTACTTATTCTTTATTTCTACAATGTAGGAAAGAAATATTTAACTATATCAAAAACAGGCAAGTATGCAAATACTATAGGAATTATTTTTAACTGTTTTCTAAGGCTGAAAGTAGAAGTTGCTAATTGTGCTTTGAATTGCATAGATATCCAGTTTTGACAAAATAAAAGTCATGGGGACTCATATTCCTTAACTAAAAAGAAGTAGTTGTATGCAGCTCAGTCACATTTCTGAAATGTCTGTAGTAAATATACCATCTACATGCTCAATTGTAGCATCAAATTTTCTAGATAGAAGCTTACTAGGTTTAATTAATTCCCAACAAAAATATCTCTTACTTAAAATATTAAGGAATGGTGCATTCACTTCATCCAACAACAAAATCCTGTAGTTTTTAGTTCCCCTGGAATCGTTTATTGGCAAGAATTGAACAAACGGGGTTGGCAGGTGGCATGGTGGCTAAGGGCACTGCATACCCACATGGCTGACCATGGTTCAAGTCCGAACCTGGTGGCTTGCTTTCTCACTCCCCCCTCCCCCATCTCTCTAGTCAAATTAAAATAAATAAATAAATAAAATAAAATAAAGTTCAAAAAAATTTTTTAAAAAGAATTGAACAAGTTTATACATATCTGAGCAATGATTAACCAACCCAAACCCAATTTATACCTGGAGATATAAAATAAACAATTTAGGGTTCTATCAGTTAATTTTTTTTTGTTATTTTGTTGTTGTTGTTATAGGGTTGCATGCATTTGCTGGAAAGAGACAGAGAAACAGAGAGAGTGAGAGAAAGAGCGAGAAAAATCATCCCTCAGAAGATTGGACAATGCTGCAATCAGTCTTCCTCCATCCTCCTCTCAGGGTTTTGGGGATGCATGAATAGATGCCCCACATATTTTCCAAGTCTCCACATCCAGTACTTGAACCGTGCAGTTGGCCATATGGAGTCAGCCACCTTAATCACCATGCCACCTGGTTGGTCCTTTAAATATTCTCTTTAATTCTTGTGTACTGAGTATAAAGGTAAACTTACATTCAAGTACTTCCTAACTAGTTTGAAAATAATCTTTTTTCTAATGGTACTGAGAGACATGTATTCTTTTTAAATTTTGAAGAGATTTTTGCTATAGGGTGCATATGCTCACTAGAAAGACAGAGAGACAGAGACAGAAAGCGAGAAATCACCCCCCAGGGGGAATGGCCACACTGCAATTCCTTCTCCATTCTCCTCTCAGGATCTTGGGCACACACGCACATGCACCTGGTGTGAGTTTAAGTCACCAGGTCCAGGACTCGAAATGCAGTCGACTACATGGGAGTCCAGCGACATAGCCATTACATCAACTGCTGGTCCCGAGACATGTATTTTAATATACATAGACAGGACGGAGATCATAACTGTAAGAGTAACTGGATTTAAAAATCAGGTAAATATTTATTTCATTTAATTATATTTTAAAAATACAATTCCATCTTCCCCCTTAGTAATTAAGTACATTGGGCTGGTTTTTGTGTAGTGTGTTGCCTTACTCAGACTTTTCTGGAGCAGGCAAATGAACATATTTTATACTCAGTTGAGGGATTTTTATCAGTGCACTTAAAGGCGGCAGGGTGCATAATTAGGTATGCCTGCCATCTGCATAGCCCTCCAGGTGCAAGAGGCATTAGCTTTATTTAATATTACCACAACATTAATTTTACTCCATTAATTTATGTCATTTGTCCTTTATTTCAAACTCAGATTGCCAAGAGTAAAGGCTGGACACACTGATCCAATTCCAGTGTTAGTGAAAGCCTCATATTATAAACAAAATCTTAAGCAAACTCTTTAGTTAAGAATATTCTTCAGAACAGTAATTAAGTGGATGGCTTTCACATTCAAAATAAAAAAAAAAATGAGCCCTATAAACAAAACCATTCTGATCGTGGTATGACAGAATTTTTCCAAAGAGGATCCTCTCATGGGATTATCACTTTATATGGCACTGACAAGGCACTAGCAAATATTGAATCATATTATTTGAAATAAATGAAAATACCTTGTGGTTCCTTTAAGTTCTGGAAAGAGTCTCCATTGAGTTGTCATCACCATCCCTACATTTGTAATAGACTTTTTTCATAAGATGCATTTTCCATCAACTTTTTGAAGACCCTTCATATTTACAGCAAACAGTGCTGATTTTCCATTTATAGTAGTGAGGTATGGTTTCTTTTTAAAAGAACATTTAAGAAAAAAATAGTCTACTTAAAAAAAATCTTTAGTAATTAATAATACAGTTGTATGAAAATCATATGGAAAATAAAATTTTGGGAACTTTAGTATCTAACTTCAGAAGACAAATACATAATTACACAAAAACTAGAACTAAAGGTTATTTTAAAAAGTACTGAATTTACATTACTCTGTCTTCTCGAATAATACAACTATTATTACCATTTCTTGATAGCTTATTCTGTGTGTGGTGTTAATACTTTATATACAGGTAATCTCATTTAATTTCCAAAGCAAAGTAAATAAGTCAATTATACTGAGTGGATTGTAGTACCTTTCTTTTAATAAAGTTTAAAGGACTGGAACTTTCGATGCCAAATATTTCAAGGCAGGAGTCAGCAAGTGGCAGGTTCGTTAGGTGCTGGACGCCATGGTCAACCGCAGTTTGCGTCCCGGACCTGGTCACTTGCTTTTTCACTTTCCCACTTTCTTTCCCTGTCTCTCTCTGCTGAGCAAATTAAAAATAATAATAATAATAATAATAATGAAATTAAATAATTATTTAAAAGAAAATAAAAATATTTCAAGGTAAACTAAGGCAAAAATGATCCTTTCTAGTACACCAATAAATAATACAAAGTATATCTTCCCAAGATAAATGTTTTTGTTTCAGAAAATAAGTACACAAGGAGGAACAGTGGGGTGGAGAAAGGATCACGAAGTATTCAGAAACAACACAACCGTCTCAAAAAATTTCCCGTGTAAGTGAACAGGTTGAAACTTCCTTCTAAAATTTGCCTAAGATAGTCTTTGCATGGTACCATACATTTGGAAATCGCAGAAAACATTTTCAGAGAGTATTCTGGCATCATTACTATAGATTTATCTCCTTCTTGACAAAATTCCCTTTAAGGGCCTACCATTGAATTTTTAGTACTTGACTATTAAAATTTCTAGACCAAAAAAATCCATTACTTTCTAATTTACATTGAAATAGACAATACGGAAAACTTGTATGTTGAGGGGGAAAAAGCTGCAATGTCAAGCATACAAAAACCAACATGAGAACATTTGCTTTTCCTAGTTTTCATACACTTTTATTTAGACATGTTCTTGATAGCTAACATTCTTTCCTTCTTGAGGCACTGGGGCCAATCCTGCCTTACAAATGGATTCTTTGGAAAGGGGCAAAGTTAATTCCCAGTAGAGAAAGTTGAGGAACACCTCCATCCAAATCAAGCCCCTTCCAGAATATCTGTCACTGATGTGAAACAGCACACGAGAGCAGCTGAAAGCAGGTCATAGTTCTGACATTCCTACACCTAGACCCAAATTATCCCATTTACTCTCATCTTCCTGCAGTCACCCCTGCAGCTGCTCCAGTCCCTTTGACTGAGATCTGAAGAGGGAACCAAATCCCTGCATGGCTCGCCCCATCACAAACCAGCTGCCCAAATCCAGGGCAGCTTACTGGGTACTGCAGGTGTCAGCGTACAGAAGAGCTCCTTTACATCTTCAAATCTATCAAAATCTGTTTTTTCAAGATTCTTAAAATGGAAACAAATCAAAAACTCCCCTTCTCTATTTTGAATCTTTCTGCTTCCAACTCCAATCCATCGCTGTTCTGAGGTGTGGAGTATATCGACCTGCTACACTACATTGCTATGCCTACTGTCACCATGCTGGGACATTTTATTGTCATCATTGGGGCATGGTGACAAACACCAGAAATTCAGAAATCATATTCTCCAGTTTGATTCTATAAAATAAGCATTTTTATGGGCAACCCAATACTCTGGGTTGTATATGGATTAAAATAATATTCAAGTGTTTTTAAAAACTCTTTGCTCAATCACTTTCTTCTTCCTTATTTATTTTTTGTTTGTTTGCTAGAGGGTGCATGCTCACTGGAGAGAGAGAGAAAGTAAGTAAGTGAGAAAGCATTTCCTACGAGGGATAGTCATGCGGCAATCCCTTCACCTCCATTTTTCCTTTCAGGATTTTGGGCACACATGCATCTAGTGTGTTTTACCTTTTCTTTTTGAGAGATTTTTTTTTTTTTCATGGAAAGGTTTTTGCCATAGGGCACATGAGCTTGCCAGAAAGACAGAGAGAGAGAGAGACAGAAAGCGAGAAGTCAACCCCCAGGTGGGATGGCCATGCCACAATCCCTTCTCCTCCATTCTTGTCTCGGGATCTTAGGCACACATGCACACATGCCTGGTGTGAGTTTAAGTCACCGGGTCCAGGACTCAAATCGCAATCAACTACGTGGGAGTCCAGTGACATAGCCATTATGCCAAACTACTGGTCCAGAGAGATTTTTGCTATGGGGCATGTGCTCGCTGGAGAGACATAGAGATAGAAAGCAAGAAATCCTGCCCTCCCCCACCCCACCCCCCCCCACACACTGGGGGATGGCTATATCACAATCTCTTCTGCTCTATTCTCCTCTCAGGATCTTGGTCACACATACACACACACCCAGTGTGAGATTCAAGCCTCTGGGTTCAGGCCTCAAACCACAGTCGGCCATGTGGGAGTCCAGTGACATAACCATTATGCCATCTGCTGGTCCCCACCCAGTGTGTTTTCACTAGTCCCACCTAGTCTGGGACTCAGAACGTGTACTTAGTCATGTGCACACCACTGGCTGCCCTGCTTAAGCACTTTCTTCCTTCATCACTCAGAATGCTTCTATTTCCAGAAAAGCGTAAAATGGGAATCATATGACTTTGTTACTTTGCTCCAATACTGATGAATTCATGATTTTTCTCTCAGCTCTTCCTATCCTTCTTTTCTCACTCATGTGCTTTGACTTTAGTCATACACAATGATAGCAAAGTATCACAAACTGGGTGGTTTAAAACAAAACAATAGAAATTTATTCTCAAGGTTCTAGAGGCAGAGGCTGACACCAAGGTATCAAAAAGATCAGCCTCCTTCTGAAGGACTTAGGAAAAATATTTTCCTTGCCTCTTCCAGCTTCTGGTGTCCCTGGGTGTTCCTTTGCTTGTTTTTTTGCCTCCATCTTCACATACCTTCTGCTACGACTGTCTTCACATGCTCATCTCTAAGGAGACCAGTTTTAGGCTAGGTTTCACCCCAACCTCGTATGACCTTAACTGATTATATCTATTGAGACCCTATTTCCGAATCCACATTCTGAGGCTTGAGGTGGGCATGAATTTTGGAGGGACAGTATGTAAGCTAGGACAGATTCACTGGGCTGCTCTCATTGGGCGTGCTCCCGTGTATTGACTCAAACGCTAACGTGGTTAGTTGACTTTCTTCCACATAACATGGCATAAAGTGTCTGTCATAAAAACCTTTGCTAGTTCAAACTTACAGAAGAGGTCAGTTCAGCTTTCAGGAGCCTACCCTGAAGATACTGGCATACCTTCATGAAGGAGGATCAGTAAGGAATGGCCAAGAATCCGAATGTGTCTGTCACTGGATAGTACAAATAATTTACAATACTAGATTGAGCAAAATATCTCCCAAACTATTGCAATATGTAGTTTTTCCATTTCATATTACCAAGAATCACAGATACATATTTTAGAACTAAGTAGTAGCTTTGTGATAAAAATAACCTATCATTTTACAGATGAGATGAATCACTGAGAACGCATCATGTTCATTTGTTAATTTTGAGAAAGAACTAGTAGAACAAATGTTCCCCAATTCCTTGCTCAATGGTCAAATCAGACTGTTTATATTTATTAATATCAATGACTTTTATTGTGATTTTTTTTCCCCGTGACTATACTTTAGCTCTTGACTATCCTAGAGAACAACCTGTAATAATACTGCATTAATAGCATCCCAGCAAAAATACAGCCGGGATACTCTGTACAACATTTTCTTGCTCTGCTCTGAGAGGAGTCTGTGAACCTTTAGTGTTAGAAAAATGGTAAAGGTAAACTATATTGAGCTTTTCATAATGATATTATCCAGACTTCATCTAATTGTAACTATGGACACTATACGTGCAGCTAAGGCATGACAAAAACCAGTTTTGTATTGTAGATCTTGAACAGTATAATAAAGGTTTTCCACAGTAAACAGAACAAACCAAAAAATTACGCCTGCATCTTTATTTGTACACCACTGAATTTTCTTATTTATTCACTTTAATTCTGCATTTACACAAAAATGCTGTAATAAAATATCTGTACACTACTTCTGTTACAAATATAGATAATATTTAAAGTGACTTTATATATTCTAATGTAGGAGTTTCACGCTCTAAAATGGGAATGAACACATGATAATTCCTCACCAGTTGTCTCAATAAACAGCTCCATCTGTTTCCTTTAGTCTTAAACTATTGTATTATAAGATGTTAATATAAGGCAATGAAATGGAGTTATGTTAATCCCCTTAATTTTTCTATCAATTTACTAATGGCATAAAACCAAAATAATTACTAACACATTGCTTTTCTCTCTGTCACTAAGATTAATACTAATTGAAAACCAATTGCACAGCATACGAACGCATTTTTAGTGTTGCACTGGTTGTTAAAACCAGCACAAACAGATTCTAGGATCCTTCTACATTCCTCCATGGTTAGTGCAGTTGCTTTCTAGAAAAACCATAGTCAATATGGGGTAGCATCACTGTTTTACTTGGAGCAACATGAAACTATTTTATAACAGGTCAAAAAATGAAAAGGAACATCAAAATGTGCATTAACTATAATTCCTTTACAAAACTTTAAAGGTGTTGCTTCATATATTTGCCATTTATTCAGTCACAGAAGCCAATTTTAGCAGGAAAAATATATGCATATACCAGAGGTGGGAAGATTCCATTTTTTATGATATTGAGATTCGTTATCATGGAGAGTCCTCTTTAAGATTGTTAATAGGAAAAAAGTTGTTTTATTTCTCCTTTTTAGTATGAGGAGGAGTGAGGAGATGGATTGCCAAATTGAGGCATTATTATAAACAACCTGGGATTTTCTTCTTTATCTTGGATTTTCATTTTTCATTCCAACTGACTGAAGCCATTTCTCTTTGGTTAGCTTTAGAATTATTTTTCTTTGTCTACTTACCAACTTAGCACATATTAATTTTTTGTCAAGGTGACTATGAAACATTAGATACCTTCACAAAGAAAAGGCTTTATCTATGTAACTATCACTTTTCTCTTTGCGTTTCGGTGCACAAAGGGCAATGGGAAAAGAGAAGTGAAAGGCAGCTGTCAAAACGAAGATCACTCCCATATGGAAAAACGAGTTTCAGTGTTATTTTTCCTCGAGAATTCTGAGTACCCTGATGAACAAAGCACACGAAAAGTCATCCACAGGATTAGTTTTATGCTCTTTATGGTGGCAGGTAAGCCAGGGGTTGCTCGGCTCAACTCGGGCAGCCAGTTCAGGAGAGAACCATCAAAGTGACAGTGCCTTTTGTCCGTTTCAAAATGGCGACGGCTTCTTCATGGGTTACCCCTTCTAGACTCTGCCCGTTGACAGCAATGATCTGATCGCCCCTTTTGAGACGCCCATCTTCTGAGGCTGCTCCCTGCAATGATAAAGTAGGCTTGTTTGCTTCTCCAAAAATGCTGCCTCGCAGCTACACAACAGAAAAAGATCGAAACAGGAATGCAAATTGCTCTGCGTGTACACACATTGCTCCTGGTGCTCCACGGGTGCTCCACAGCCATTAAGCAGTGATGAACATACACAAAGGAGGCCTTTCTCCTAAATGGCTTTAGCACTGAGATTCCAATTTGAGAGAGAATTCAGCAGTCAATAGATTAGTTGGATGGTTTTTTGGCTGTTCAGCACAGCAGTTGGTGGGAACTCAAATTAATAAAGAATATTTGGGAATTTGCCTAGTAAGAATGATTTCATAGAATACAGGAGTTTCTGTCTTATAAAGCAGACTTACAGAAAGACAAAGGATTAGGTAGGAACAAAAGCCGTTTCACAGGATAGGGACATGAAGACTAAAAATCCCAAAGGTTTTCAGAAGCAGAACGCCCACATGCATGCTGACTAGGACACGAGAAGGCATGTATCCTGAATTTAAAACCCACTTCTTTAAAATCTTTCAGTGGCTTTCAAAAGCCTGTTCAAGGTTTCTTGGTTCTCACTTCATAAAGATAGAGGGATTCTTCTTTTTCCTTACCAGATAGTAGAAAAGAAGTAGCACAACTGTGCCCACATGGAAGGGCCCCAAGTTCGCATCCTGGGGCTTCCATGTGTTTGCTGGGTATGCAGCATGTACTCGTGATCTGGGCTGGCTGAAACTGGGGGTGGATTGCAGCATGAAGACCCTGTTGGGGACACCAGTCTATCTCTCCCTCTCTCTTTTCTCTCTCTTGGAAGAAATTGATAGAGTACTTTTTAAAAAAAATTAAACACTGATTTTACTGCTTATAAAAGAACTCCATCTAAAGGCATGCTTTTAGAAGACAATTATCCAATTAAATATAAGATTAAAAACATGGAAAACTTAATGAGGAATCCATAATGATGAAATTCTTAAAATATGCTCTAACTAGCATGCCTTAAATAAATTGTTCCCAGGCTGAGGAGAAGGGCTGTATGACTCTTCTACTCACTGGCAAATGCTGTTTGTATTTTTGGACATACCAATAGCTTTTCAAAAAATCTCATAAAGTAAGCTTGCTATAAGTACAGCACTTTAAATTGGTTAAAAATAATTCTTTTTCCAAAATAATAGAATGAAACCTTCATAAATTAAAGAAACATAGTACTAATCTGAAGTCTCTGTACCAAACTTTCAAACAAGTTTGACATTAAATTTTGCTACTTTACACTATAAAATTCTGAAATTCTGAATTGCCTATTGCAAAAATGTTTTCTGATTGTATAGCTCCTGAAAAAAATCTTAATATATTAACAATAATAATGAATTCAAAGTATTTTTAATAGCTTCACCAATGTAACAATGTATTTATTCTTATTCTAAACATTCTTAAGACAGAGCAGGTTACTTATACTATGATTACTATAATATAAAGTCTTTTCTTTACCTAAAATC
>NW_006203092.1:2182412-2211177 GCF_000334495.1 Tupaia belangeri chinensis | reverse complement strand
ATCGAATTTCCTGATTACAAATAGCTGATTTAGTTTAGAAAAGAGAACTGCTGGGTAACTTCAAATTTTTTAGTACTTGTAAAATAAATGCTCTGTTTGTTAATTTGCATGTGTTATTTTATGTACTTTTCTATACTTATTTTATATTTCACAATAACAAAAAAAGACACAGGAAAAGGAATGCCAGTCCTCTACAGCATATATATCTCAAGTGTATTTTCAACAATCATGTATAACTTGTTTTCAAAGGTGAAAAAAAAGTTCTACTAACTAATGTTCATTAATATTTTTATGTATATTGTCTAAAGTTTCCATGCAATTTCAATTTAAACCTATTTTTCCTTAAATGTAAGCAAACCTCAAATTGGACAAACACATTTAATGAACTGTTCCTATAGGGAGTTTTGAAAGAAAATGATCAACTGTTAACCATTTGGCATTACCTCAGGCCATAAACTAATAAGCCAGCTGCTGACCACTATTAATGAATGTTTAGGGGGGAAGAGGGTGGTAAAAATGTGCAAGCTTACCTTTGCAAACACTGTTTTAACGTAAATGGGTAGGTCTCCATGAGGGCTGCCATATCCTCCTACTATACTGAAGCCTAAGCCATCTGGTCCTCGGTCTAGTGTAATCGACTTACACTGAGGAGGTCTACAGCAAAGGGGAAGAAAAAGAGGTTTGGGATTGAGGAAAAAAAATATATATATACACATGTATATATATAATTCTGTAAATTATGGATTATCTGACATCCACGTAGGACTAGCATAATTCTCTGTGTTACAGATAGCGAGTACATTGTGGGTATTTTGGGGATGCTTAAATGTCAGTGCATGCTGTGCTTAGTATTTTAAATTTACATAATCTAATGAAATCCTACTTCACACCCTAATTCTATTACTCATTTACAGTTCCCTTACACTAACATATTCATGGCATGTTCAAATTGCTCAGACAAATTCATTCTTTTCCAGCTTATTTAAAGTGAGGAGGCTAAAGTTCAGGCTATATTGGGATAAGTCATAAAAATCTGTACTTCCAAGCTCAGAGAGAAAAATCAATTACAAGCAATGTAAAAACTATATCAGATTTCTTAAAAATTCAAATGTGCCCCTCTCTTGTCCTCTGATTTCCAATACTTTTGTACTCAAGTGTTGTTACAGAATGCCGTACATTTTGTTCATCAAAAGATGATATTGTAAATGCACAGGGAAAGCAGGAAATTTTGAAAGGAGAGATTTAACTTCTTCCAGGTCACATAGGGTGGTGACATCAAAACTAAAACATTCACCCACGATAAAATCAGAGCTGAAAATGTGGGAAGGGTATTGGCATGCACATCTACCGTGCTAGCAGACCCGTGCCGTAATTATTTAAGTTTAGAAGCACTTCTTTTTTTTTTTTTAAATTTCATACCTCATCTATTATTTTACCTCTGCATGAGTGCTAGGAATATGGGCTAGAGAATGTGACTGTCAAGAGATATAATCCATAAGTGACAAGTGACATACCAACTGTAATGTGTGAGCTCACCCTAAATCATCCTGAAATATACTGCTTGATGTCAGTCCAGTAAAGGAAAGACCAGAACCGGCCGGTTCCTGCTCTTGTGACCACACTCACATCTCCTCCAGCAACCACCTGCATTCAGGCAAAGTATAAAGAGAAATGACACACGTTTGTGTAGCTAAGGAGACATCAGGCATTTTTCTTTAAAAGGAACACTTGGATTAAAACATGTATTTCATCGTCCATTTAATAATTCCTGCTAACATAAAATAGAATCAAAGAAAAAGAAATTTCACAAGGTCCACAGGCCTCTTAACTATTCTGACAGTAAAACTATCCTACGAATTCAATTCTACACAGTTCTTTGATGCTTTAAAATAAAGTCTCATATGTATTTATTGTTTAAAGATCTTTCCAATATAAGTCACCCTCACTACTAAAAATTGGAGCAATTAATCATTTCCTCCTAAGGCCCTGTATTATTTTCCCCCTTAGACATAAAGGATGAGACAATAAAGGTACCAGGGTATAATGTTATGGAAAGTGCTTCATATACACTTTCTTGGACCTTTTAATTCAATCATATATATTTAAGAAAACGATGAAATAAAATACTAGCAAATGATTTAATTGTTTTTACTGCTTTAACATGAAACCTCATGTGTCCCCAAGCTTCCCAGTTAATACATTCGGAATAGTACTTGGGATAAACATCTTACCTGCATTTCAATGGAGCCAGAGGCATTTTTCAATAAGTTAACTGCTTGGGTGTGAGTCATGCCCTCGGTGGATGTGCCACAGATAGTGACAATCCTATCCCCGACCTGCAAGGGAGAGAGCAATAGCCATCTGCTAAAGCAGCCATGGAGAGTGGGACTGTGAGACCTGAGTAGTCATTTCCTTCTCTACCTTCCACACTATAATATAACCAAGAAAGTATGGATAAAGCAGCAACCACACACACACACACACACACACACACACACACACACACACACACAAGCTGTGTCTCCAGAGGAGGAAGAGGGAGAGGCAGAAAATCACTCTTCCCTTCTTTTCATTTCTCCTGGGTTAGACACTAGTTCCTATTAAAAGAATAAAATATCAGTATCATTCAGAAACTGGAATTTCTTTGGACATTATTATTCTAATCATTAGATGGGACTCTGAATCAGGAATTGGCAAACACAGGCCCAGGCCAAAATCTGGCTCATTACCTGCTTTGGTTAATAAAGTTTGGTTGGAAGATAGCCATGCTTATTTGGCTGCTGTGCTGAATAGTTGCAAGAGACTCCTATGTCCCCTAACATCTAAAATATTCACTATCTGTCCTCACTGGACTGACCCCGCTGCTATATGTAACATCAGTTTTCAAGCATTAGCTATAAATTTTGATACCACGGGAGGCTGAACCGTTCCCAATCTAGAGACTTTTTATACTATTTGGTCATCGGGAAAGTCATGACACATTTTTGCATAGAAAAATATGTGTCTTTCCTGACAGTCTAGTAAGATGTCGTTATGATCTAAGACAATGTCTGAGGCATGAGAACATAAAGATTGTACTTTTGAGAGAATGAGCTGCTTTAGTGGATAGTCACATGATTTAGAGCTGGGAAGTTACCACGCGTTTCACCACAGTGCTCTACATTTGGTAATCCCTCAACTTTGAAGTAAGTTTTATATAATTTTACATTATAAATCATCTTTCTATTAAACTTCAGCAAAGTTTATAATAAAATGCAAATAAATGATGCTTTTCAATTTAATAAAATTTAATTGGCATTTAAACCAATAACACATATGAGGAAGAAGTTTCACTTCATATTAGTGTTCTGAAAATAATTTTTCTTTTAACTTGTTTCACAGTTTCAAATACGTAATATATATATATAAAACACACACACACACACATAGATATATAATAAATATATAAAGAAGTAACTATAGGGACCAGCAGTTAGCGTAACGGCTATGTCGCTGGACTCCCACGTAGTTGACTGCGGTTCGAGTCCCGGACCCGGTGGCTTAAACTCACGCCGGGCACGTGTGCGTGCGTGCCCAGGATCCCGAGAGGAGAATGGAGGAGAGGAGATTGCGGCGTGGCCATCCCCTCTAGGGGGTGATTTCTCTCTTTCTGTCTGTCTGGCGAGCGCATGTGCCCTATAGCAAAAACCTATCCAAAAAAAAAAAAGAAGTAACTATAAATGGTCCCATTTCATTGACTTCCAAATTTGCATTTAGCAGTACCATTTTTTTTTTTTTGAGAGATTTTCACTGTAGGGTGCGTGCGCTCGCCAGACAGACAGAAAGAGAGAAATCACCCCCTAGAGGGGATGGCCACGCCGCAATCTCCTCTCCTCCATTCTCCTCTCGGGATCTTGGGCACGCACGCACACGCGCCCGGCGTGAGTTTTAAGCCACCGGGTCCGGGACACGAACCACGGTCGACTACGTGGGAGTCCAGCGACATAGCCATTACGATAACTGCTGGTTCCCTAGCAGTACCATTTTCATATTATTTGTCTTTTACACAAAGCAAGCCCTTTTAAAAACCACCTAAATCAGTTGAACTAGACATTTAAAACAGCCTTGCAAGAGGTGGCCAGATTCAAAGGGTCTGTGAAAAAACATTTGTTGGATTTGCTAGGGCAACTATAGTTATATGTAAAACTTACTCTGAGTTTCTGGGTCTGAGCTGCAACACCATTTGGATGCATCATTGCAATGAATATAGGGACGTCACCAAGTGGGCTGCCCACTCCTCCAGCAATGCTGATTCCCAATGAGTCAGTAGGTCCCTGCCATGGGATAGATAATATTATTTTGGTCAAATGATTTTTAAAAAGTTTATTCGTTTACTTCCTTCATGAGAGACAGAGAGTAAGAGAGAAAAAGACAGGCATCTCTACCAGAGTCTCCATGCTATAATCCACACCTAGACTTGGCCAACAAGAGATGAGAACCTGAGACCTTTTCAGGTGGGTCCAAAATTGCAAGGTGCTGCATTATCACTGTGCCAAGGCCGATCTTTCACAGTGAATAGTATTATTGTTTAAGTTTTTGCTATAGAGCACATGTGTTCACCAGAAAGAGAGAGACACAAAGACAGAGAAAGGGAAAGTGAGAAATCACCCTCCGGTGGAGATGGGCATGCCACAATCCCTTCTCTTCCATTTTGCTCTTGGAGTTTTGGGCATGCACACATACTTGCTCTGTGTGATTTTGAAGCCAGTGGGTCTGTGACTTTGGATTGTGGTAGGCCATGTGGCAGTCCAGTGCCTTAAACTCTATGCCACCTGCTGATCCCTCAAAGTGATTTGTTTAAAACAATTTTTTTTTCCCCAGGGATCAGTAGATGGTATAATGGCTACATTGCTGGACTCCCACATAGTCTACTGCGGTTCAAGTCCCAGATCCAGTGGCTTAAAACTCACTGTGTGTGTGTGTGTATGTGTGTGTGTGTGTGTGTGTGCATGCCCAAAATCCTGAGAGGAGAACAGAGGAGAAAGGATTGTGGCGTGACCATCCCCCCTGGGGGGTGATTTCTTTCTTTCTGTCCCTCTGGTGAGCTCATATGCCTGATATCAAAAACTACTCTACAAAAAAAAAAAAAATTTTTTTTTTTCCTCCAGAGGGAACATGTGCTTTCCAGAAAGAGAGAAAGAGAACACCCAATGGGGCATGGGGGCATGGTCACACCACAAACTTTCTTCCTCCATATCTCCTCTCCTTCCCATTATGATTTGGAAACACACACACACACACACACACACACACCTGTCATGTTAATAAAGCCACCACAGCCAGGCCATAATTCCAACCATAGTTGACCTTACAGGATATGGCTCCCTGCACACAGTACCCAAACACTGCGCTATGGGGCCAGCCCTCAAGGATATTTAGTTGACCTTTTGTTTATTTTTGGGCACAATGTTACATAGAAAATCATAAATTACTTCTATGTTTGAAGGTGGAAAATTATACTCAAGGACACTGCATTATATTACTTGGCAGAGGTCTTCACCCAAAGGGGTTTCAGAAAATGAGCATCTGTTTAAGAAGTCAAAGAAATCCTTGCTAAATGAAAATTATGTTGTAGGACTGATCAAAAGCGGGTAAACTCAAGTGAAAGGACCACAGTTTTTAGGATCAGGGTCCTGTTTTCAAAGTCAGCAACTCACACTTAGAAACGCTGGAACCTGGACCATGTTCATTCCCCTCAATAAAACACTAGATCCTTCATTTACAATACAGAGGTAGCAGTACCTCTCACAGAGGGCACAGTGAAGATTAAATGACATGGTGATGGCAGAAGTCTGTATAGTCAACATATAGTCAAGGCTCAGGAAATCATAGCTGCTTTTATTTTCTCTTCCATGCACGGCTGTCAGGTGAACTTGTTTCAGAGGACCTAACGGTAAACATTGCCAGAAAGGCTTACTTATCAGTGTGAAGAGAGAGAGTGCTATTTTGTGTCGGGTCAGGTGGATATCATTTTTGGCAGTACAGATTACACAAATAATAGGTATAAAATGAGGGACTATGACTAGGAAATTCAGCAAAACGGCACTGCTGTTTTCAGTGCATAAGATTTATATTTTTTAGCTGGGCACTATAAAACAGTAAGTTAACAGAAAAACACATATGAAGATGCCTCTAAAGGCACCAGAGTTTGTGTTGTTTTCTTCCCCCAATTACCTTTTTTATTTCAACTGTTCTTAATCCTTGTATTTCAGATGCCACTGTAAAGGCAAAGAATACAATATATGGTCATTACAGCACTTTTTAGATTCATTAAACGACTAGTGAACTTTCAGTGAATTCATGGAGCCAGAAGGGACAAAATAGATTGCACTAGTGTTTTTGTCTGTTTGTGTTGTCCTTTTTTAGAGGAGGTTTTCAAAATTACTAATGCGCACAGTTAAATTTGTCTCATGTAGGAATTCTGTTAGTCCAGTTGAAAATAGGCACATATCACCCCACTTCTTCCTTCTCATTTGAAGCAATGATTATATAACTGCACAATCCACTCTGACTCAGTCAAGGACAGAATGTGCTTTGGATAGAACAACACATGTGCACAGCTGAGAGGAATAAAGTCATGGATGCATTGAAAAAAAATCCATGGACTCAGTGCCTAAATTTCTAGAATATTAGTCACGTTGCAAACAGAGACTGCCATATGGTTAGTTTCTTCAATTTGAGCAACACTCAACCAGTACACCAAGCCAAAAAACCCCTCTGCATCATGATTTCATGTAATTAAAACACAGGAGGATCATACGAATTTTCTCATAATTTTTGCCATCTTCATGAAAAAAGAAGGCTTCACTTAATGGCATCTTCTGATTTATTGCTGTTACATTAAACAGAGAAAGGAAATAAAATCAAATACACCAATCTGCTTAGTAAGATAAAGATGACAAAATCCCGATTACAACATTTACTGTATCTTGTCGGGTAAACGTCAAAAGGGAGAAGCTGCACAGGCACAGCTTCATGTTGTTCAGATTTCTTCCAACTCACCCTTCCGTACCTATGTTAAGATAAAGGGTACTTTTGAGAAAAGACCTCAAAGATAAATAAGAAGAGTCCGTTTTGAGAAGTGAAATTCAGACCACTGAAGCATACTTAATATATTAAACTGATCTTACGTGCATTCTTCTTTGAACTACTTTCCAGTGACTCAGATGTAGTGGATCCAGAGAGTGGGAACGTGAAAGACGACAGGCTGCCTTCGCTCACCTACAAACATGTGACAGCTATTTTAGAAAGTTTCGGAAGGAGTAATACCCGCTCACTGCTAACAACTACTTGCTTCAGATTTCAATTATTTCAGTGCATGGAGAGAGAAACACCTGTTATGTTACAGTGGCATTTGATACTTTGAAGGGCAACTTAAACAGTTTCTAGTTATTTATTTATTTAAAGGAAGACTGCCTGGTGACATAAAGAAAGTGAAGCTAAAATAGATAGATGAAATGAATTTCAACCTACCTAAAATTTTAGTGGGGCTCTCATTCAAGCTAATCCTCTCTAAATTTATGTATTTATTTCCATCCTTACTAAATTTTAAAAAGTGATTGTGTACAAAGACTAGGACTTACACTAAAATGGTATACTTGGGGTCAGTCAACAAGAAATTAATGGCAGAAATTAAAGAAAAGGGGACCAGCAGTTAGTGTAATGGCTATGTCACTGGACTCCCATGTAGTCGACCACGGTTTGAGTCCTGGACCTGGTGGCTTAAACTCACGCCGGGCACGTGTGTGTGTGTGCCCAAGATCCCAAGAGGAGAATGGAGAAGGGATTGTGGTGGGGTCATCCCCCCTGGGGGTTGATTTCTTGTTTTCTGTCTCTCTGTCTCTGTCTGTCTGGCGAGTGCATGTGCCCTATAGCAAAAATACCTCTTCCCCCACCCCCCTCAAAAAAAGAAATTAAAAGAAAAGGATGGAGTGATGTAAGTGGGCTTCTGTCCTTGAAAGATGAGAATGAGAATGGCTGACTGAGAGTAGTGAGCTATTTAATATTTAAAATTTAAAATCACACTTTTATACATGGTGGAGAGCATCTGCATTTAACCTATATGGAATTTTTAGGTGAATACTGGTTGTTGCATGTTATAAAACACCTTCAAAATGTTCTCTTTTTAGGCTTTACCTTTATTAGTTGGTTAACTTTGGAGAGTACAGAAAAAAATCACATCAGAAAAGAAGACTGCTTGAACTGAGTTTCCTTAGAATGATGTACAAACTACCCAAGAGCTCCTATACCTAGCTCACTTGCCCACTCTCATACCATGTTCTTCCTCAGGTCAAATTCTACAGCTCAGTCACTTGCGTGCTGCCAGAGCCTACATGATCCTGGGCAGACCCATAGGCTGGCCACCTACAAGTTCCTCTGCCATGTAGATTGCCTCATGTGGAGACATTCAAAGCTACCCACCTGGCTGCTTTGAGAAGGTCTCCTCTCTGAATGGAATGGACCAGCTTTGATTCTTCCAACTTCCAAGGTTACCGTGCCTAGGGAACACTGAAGAATGGTTGTTTTAAGGAAATGTTTTAATAAAAAGTTGTAATTATCTTTAGAAATATATTTCATTCTTCACACTAAGTTTTTGAAATTCCTTTTGAGATTCCCATTGGCAAAGATGCCACCAATCTTTAGTGAAAGGCAGCTTTAAAACAAAAACTGGGGCCAGACAGTAGTGTGGTGATTAGGGTGACTGGATCCCAACTGCATGGTTTGAATCCCAGGTCCAGAGCTTGAGAAACATGCTGGAAGTATGTGCATGTGTGATCAATCCTAAGAAGAGGGAGATAGGGAAGAAAAGGGATTGCAATATGACCATAGCCTATGGGAGTGTTTTCTGGCTTTCCTTCTCCCTCTCTGGTGAGCACACGTGCCCTCTCACAAATTTTTTTAAAAAATTAAAATTAAAACTAATAAAAATAATGACAACAGCCTGTCTTAGAATCTCAGGATTTACTTAGAAACTATTTTAACTAAGGCAAAAAAATTGAGAATTGAGCAATTATCTCATGAACCACACTGATGTTGATAGTACAAAAGAACTGAATAAATCGAGGTTTAACAACAATTCAAAAACAATAAAACCACCACCACCACAAAAACTTGTTTTGCCCTCAACAGAAAAGGCACTTAGATAATTAGGTAAACTCTCTATTACAACCTTATACTTGAGTGTACCTATTATACAATACCACAACAGATGTCTAACTTTAATAAGTATATTTTTTGTGCATTTTAAAACTGTAAAGCATTTAAGCTTGTTATGATAAGTAATAATCCATGTGCAATGTTTGGGACAGCATCTAGGGCATCGGGCATTGATATTATTGTGCTGCTATTGATGGGGTTACCAAGGGATATGTCACTCATAAGTGTGTGAATCATGAATCAAACTTAGGAAAACTCATCTTGTAATATTCATAAGTTGATTTTTTTGGGGTATTTTGGTTGGTTTGGGTGATTTTTTTTGGACCACAATTTTACTGTTCTTGAAGCTATTTATATTTCCAGCTTACATAACTCCTGAGGTTAACAGATCCATATAGTAACTATTGACTGCATAATGTTATAATTCATTTATCTACCTATAACACATCAAGCTTCAAAGGTTTTGATTATTATAAAAAATTTTAACGTAATTTTTTATAAAAGCAATTCATGGGACCAGCATATGGCATAATGGCTAGGTCGCTGGACTCCTATGTAGTTGACCACAGTTCAAGTCCCAGGCCCAGGCTTAAACACATGCTTGGCATGCGTGCATGCGTGCCCAAGATCCCAAGAGGAGAATGGAGAAGTAGGGATTGTGGCATAGCCATCTCTCCTGGGGGTGGGGGGGTAATTTCTTGCTTTCTGTCTCTCTGTCTCTGTCTGTCTGGCGAGCGCATGTGCTCTATAGCAAAAACCTCTCGATAGAAAAAAAAAGCAATTCATATTCATTAAGTAAAAATTTTAAAATAAGGTGAAAAAAAGTAGGGAAAAAAGACTCCTTAGTTCCAAAAAGTCACATAATAATTATTAAAAACTTGTAAGATTTTATTTTATGTAGTTGTAGCTACATTGCCTTATATTCTCTTCTGATGACTCATTTTTCATGTTAAGAGGAACACTTTTTTTAAAGACTTGCTTATTTTGATTTTATTTAGTATTATTATTGTTATTTTTCAATTTGACCAGAGACAGAGAGAGAAGAAAAGTTGGAAAGCAAGCTGTCAGGTCTGGGATTCAACCTGCGATTGGCTACGTGGGAGTCAAACACCTTAATCACCATGCTACCTGTTGGCCTTGTCAAGAACACTTTAAACAAATGCATGTTTGTCATGCATCTTGGTTGATATGGTTTTTGTCAACCACATTGCTTCCAATTTTATTACTATAAATGACATTTCAATGAACTTGATGTGCATGAATTTTTTGTGTGTATTGAACATTATTTATGCAAGATTTTTAAACGAAGATTTACTAAGTAAAAAAAAAACAAACAGCAGTAGCAACATATGTAATTATACAGATATTTAAGGTTCTCGTTATATACTGTCAATTTGGTGTTTTAAATAACTGGTTTTGCTTATTTTAAAATTATTTATATTGTGTTATGGATGCTTCCTTCACTCTAAAATGCATCAATCTTACAGAGTTAAACACTTGTTTTAAATTAATCTCCAAAGGAAGCTATTCTTCCTTAAAGAACTTTAATTACTTTATGTCTTGAGGACTGATAATTCTAATAAGATATGTTTTAATGAGTGCTTCATTAAAAACTAAATGTATGCACACGCTCATATACCAGATCCTGTCCAAACCACAGAAGAGTTTAAGAGCTTCCATCACCCTGACATGGAGAGGTTCCCACCCTGCCAGCACTGCTGCTGCTCAGCACTGTCCTGCAGGCTCATGTCAACACACTGACACTGGGTGCTGATGACAATGGTTTTCCAGTCACTGTCAAATTTTACTTCTTCAGATTCTCAAGCACATGTTACATTGAAAAAAAAAATGAGATAAGCACTGCCTTATTTATTTCTAGGAAAGCAAATTTTCTCCACAAACTGGAATAGTCCCTGATAAGCAAAGATGCCTATAGTCCCAGTTTTTAAGTTACTAATCTATGCTTTACAATGTATTTCTAAGATGAACTTACTCTGCTTTTCCAGTCAGAAAATGATCTTTCATGGAGATTTTTCTTTGGAAGAAATGTACTTCATAATGTAAAATGTACTTAACTTTGAAATGATACCTAGGGATGGGAGCCTTATAGCTATTGGAATAATTCCTGGTGAAGAACTGCGTGGTGAAACTGCACTGCGTTACCTTCACTACAGCAGGACGACCCATCCAACTCTCACTGTAAGTGTCAACATCAAGCAGAACAACAATTTTGAGTCAGAATGGGATTTGGATCAAACATTCCTTCACTAAAGGGTAAATTTCTGCCACATTATTCATCTCTCGGGAAATACACAGTCATCCAGTCTGGCATACCCAGAAAGGGCTGAGAAAGTGGTGGAGACAGGAAAGGCCTGAAAGTATGCTCTCCAGAGGTGCCACTGATGCTCGTCTTGCCTCCCACGCTCTCCCACCATTTAACAGTTCTGCCAAGTTACTTTTCTTTCTTTCTCTTTTGTTTTCTTTCTTTTAATTTTTCAAGTACAATAGTTTTAATTGAAAGTACACTATCTGAACAGTGCTGTCTCCCTTCAAAACACTCTGTGAAAATGAATGAAAACAGAAGTTGAGAATTAAGTTCTGCTTTTGATGACAATCAGGTTCTCCCTACCCCGGACACCATTCCTGGAGGTACTGCAATACCAGGTCAATGCATGGAATGGACAGAGCAATCTCCTATCCCGTTTCTGATTTCCAAAAATCCATTTACTATATTGTCCTCAGATAAAGGACATATCAGACATTAAACTGATAAGAACAAATACTACACTTGATCTTAGCCAAAAGGCCAAGAAGCGATGCCAAGACACTTTTCTAAAAGCGTGGATAAAAGTCTTCACTTAAGCAAGAGGTCATAAGAATAAATATAAATATGGGGGACTAGAGGTTGAGACTCTTTGTTTATCCTTTGTGATCAAAACATGTTTTTCTTTCAAGGGAAGATCCTCACAATACTTACCTTAAAGATAAAATATTTACTAACATTACAGATATTCAGTTTATAATTCTTACTACCATTAAATAAATACATAATAAACAGGTAATGATAAATTTATTATTTAGAAATTTGTCACTGAAATATGGTATCCCATTGGTAAATATGTTTCACTTGAGATGACACTTTACAGAGAAGTCAGTACTAATTTGACTATCATAACCTAATGTTAAATTCTCTTCCTTCTTCCACACTATCAAACAATTTTTTTTTTTTATTCATTTGATTTCTACCTTTAGCAAAGCAGCAACAGCTTCCTGGGTGGCATTACGGACATCTTCTCCGTTCACCATTAATATCTGGTCTCCCTGCATCAGCCTTCCATCAGTATCTGCAATTCCGCCTTTGACAATGTCTGACACAAATACTCCAGTATCATTTCTGTAAACAAATTTGAATCCCAATATTATTTTTTCTCAAGTATAAGACAATGATTATTTAATGGAAAGATAATTTTTAATGGAACATTTTACTTTTATTGTTATGACTTAAATTTACCATTTTGAGCTATACTAGGGCAACATAATTAGAATTAAATTTTGCAATAGTTTCTGTCTTACAATATTTCATTGATCTTTCCCAGTACATTTATTCCTCAGTTATATACTGTAGGCAGAAGTAGATATTACAACACTTCTTAAAATTTTTTAAAGAGATTTTTCCTATAGGGTTGCAGGTACTTGTCAGAGAGACAGAGAGACAGAAAGTGAGAAATCACTACTCCCAGGGGGAATGGCCACACCATAACCCCTTCTCTTTCATTCTCCTCTCAGGACTCTGGGCATGCATGCACTCACATGTGCCTGGCATGAGTTTCAAGCTGCCAGGTTGGGAAATGAACTGTGGTCAGCTACATAGGAGTCCAGCAATGTAAACACGACACCATCTGCTGGTCCTGATACTACTACTCTTACTTTAAGGCTCGTGCAACTGATAAATGGCAATAATGAAACTGAAGAGTCAGTCATTGGGTGCTAAGTCTATTGTTCTTGCCACACCACACTGAAGCTTTGAATGGATACTGATCTGTGGCTATGAAAATATGCTTACAGTGTCATCAACATCAGCACCATTGAAAATAAGTAACAGATGTATCTCTTAAACTAAAACCACTTGTTAATCAAAACTCAAGTACCATTGCTGTTTTTTTTTTTTTTTTTTTTTTTTTTTTTTTTTAGAGCATTACAGATCTAACTTTCACACAAGATAGTTTTATGGAAAACAAACATTTATCTTATTCCAATCCTTTCCTTGACAACATGTAAAAAAAAAAAAAAGTCAAACCAAAACACAATAACAAAAAAACCCTAATGTCTTGTTAAGATACAAAGATAACTGTAGGTACAAATCTACAGTGAATGCTGAATGGTCACTTGTTCTTGCCAAGGCCATGACCCATGACATCAGACAAGTCATTTCTCCAACCGATATTCTGTTTTTCTATCTTTTGAATACGAGCGCTGAACTGGATAGTCTTCATAGGATCTTCCCAAGGCAAATATTAACAGTTTAGAATTCATTAACGTAAGTTTTTATAGTGGCCTGGTGATGTCACACATTGTGGTAAAATAAATTTTAAATATATCGTATTTCACAAGAACTAGACTACTGATACAATATTCCAAAATGAATACCTAATTTTTCAGACATAGACATATTCCCACTATGATTCAAATACTGTGCTACATTCTTTCTGTGTGTTTTTAAAAATTAGGCTTTAGTCATCTCTGAAAAAACAAACTGGTGTATCTGTCCTTTTATTTCCATACAGAAACATCACTGCAGAATCGGGTGAGCATGAAGCTGATATGAGTATTTCTGAAAAGTGCCTAACTTCAGAAGGTCACGATTTTGTAGATTTTTAACTTACTGAAAAAAATAAGCTGCTTTGACTTTGTGACTATATGAAGGCTGAAGAATGGTGATACTAATTTAGGGTCACTGTGGATGACAGCCTTTTTTTTTTTTTTTTTTTAAGTTCATCCATTTATTTTCTTCATATGAAAAGGGAGGCACCAAGATCAGCAGATAGCATAATGGTTACATCATTGAACTCCCACATAGCTGACTGTGGTTCAAGTCCCGGACCCAGCAGCTTGAAACTCAGGCTGGGAGCATGTGTGTGCATATTCATAATTCTGAGAGGAGACTGGAGGAGAATGGACTGAGGTTTGGCCATCTCCCTGGGGGTTGATTTCTTGTTTTCTGTCTCTCTGTCTCTCTGGTAAGCACATGTGCCCTATAGCAAAAAAAAAAAAAACTCACAGAAGAAAACAAAGTAAGGGGAAGCACCCACGACAGCTTGCAGTCCCCCTCTCAGCCCTTGTAGACAGCCAGGATCACAAACACAGCTCAGGGTGTGTGTTCAGGAAGACCAGGGTATAAGCCTAGAGCTCTCCCCAGGGCTCCCAGCACTGCCCAGAAGACCCCTAAGCCTGTGTGTGCCCCTGCAGCTGGGCTTGGAGCTGCTTTTTGCTGAACGTAACTTCATCTGTTTAATTGTGTGATATATTCCAAGGATCAGCTCCAGATAGGTTTCTAATATGGTTGATTAAAGGAAGAAAGATTTGAGGAACTTACTGGATTATATATTTGTTAATATTACTTACATATAAATGTGCTAATATCACTTATATGTAAATATTTTAAATGTATTTACAATTTAAATGTTTAAACAAATTAGGAATCAAATTTTTGGTACTTTTCTTTTTATTTGCTAGAGGTCATGTGCACTTTCTGGAGAGAGAGGCAGAGAGAAAGAAGGAAAGGGAGAAAGCATTCCCTATGAGGGATAGTCACCCTGCAATTGCTTCATCTTCATGTATCCTTTCAGGACTTGGGGCATGCATGCACATGTGCCTGGCATGTTTTTCATGCCGTTGGACATGTAGGATCTAGCTGCTTTAGCCACCGCACCAATGGCTGGCCTGGTGCTGATTTTGTGTACATTCACTACCCTGCTACAACCTAGGCTCCTTGCATTAGGCTTTCAGTCTCTGTGGATGGCATGCTCCTATTCATGCTGATCCTAAAATATCCTTTCCTTCCTTTAAATAGACCAACTCTTATTTATCCCACTTAACCTCAGCTCCGATTCGTTTTTTTCTTGGACATGTTCCCTAATCCACTTCCTTTAAATAGTCACTTGAGAGGTCAGCAGGTGGCATGGTGGTTAAGGTGCTGGACTTTCACATGGGCAACCACAGTTTGAGTCTTGGGCCTGGTGGCTTGAAAATCATCCTAGGTGCCTGTGCATGCATGCCCAAAATTCCAGGAGGAGAATGGATGAAAAAGGATTGCAGGACGGACAGCCCCCTTGGGAGGCAATTTCTAACCTTCCTTCTCACTGTCTCTCTCTGTTTATCCCAATGAGTGTATCCACCCTAAGACAAAAACCTGGAGAAAAAAAAAGATTTTTGAAGTATTTTAAAAGTATTTTTTGACACTGAGAAGATGATGTCTACAAAGTATCCTTTTTTCTCTTTTGCTTCCATGGCTCTCCTAGAGTTCATCTCGGTCACTCACTAATAGATTTTCTTTTGAAAAGAATGCATTTAATTTTTGTTCACTAGACTGTGAGGTTTTCGAAATCAGGAACCATGTCTTAAATTTGTTTCCCAGAACCTATTGCATTTCCTGGCACACAGCAGATACTTCACAATTTATCAAATGGCTTTTGTTGAGTACCTTCAAAATCTCTCAATATATCTACTTAAAAAGTTCAAAACCAACGTCTTTTCATGGTCCCACGGTGTGTGTGCTAACACAATACCTAAAATTCTATTGCTGCTATTATTCTTTAAAATAATTTAAGTCCATGCATTTCCAAAAGGTCATTGGGTTTGTCCTCTTCATACCCACCTTTTGCCAACAATACTTAATCCCAGGCCTTTTCCTGGCTTCTTCTGCAGCTCAACAGTGAGGGTGTCACACACATCCTCCTCTTTATAAGGGGTCTCATCCCTGTAGAGCGTCAGGCGCACGCGCTGTGGCGTCTGTCTTAGGACATTGATTGCCTCATCATGTGTGGCCTTTCTCAAGTCAATTCCATTCACCTGTAGAGAAATGAGAGGAACCAGGTGAGCTACGGAAAGGGTGGCGGCCATGGAGGAAAGGACATGAGAGAAGGAAGCAAAGAAAGGAGACCCCTGTCCCAAGCACAGACTTTTCTCTATTAATTTTGAACATCAAAAACAAGTATTCTGTACCTCTAAAATCTGATCCCCAGCCCAGAGTCTTCCATCTTTACATGCTGCTCCTTCCTCATAGACTTCATGGATAATAATGGCACCCTAAGGGTCCAAACAAAGCAAAACAAAACAAAACCCCATGCTTTATTCCATTCTCCCTGGGAAAGTAAACAGAAACTGAATCCAAACACACCATACTTATATAGATAGCAAAAAGGGTTTTATACTCAGAGTTCATGTCACGAACCATAATTCAGTGAAAGTATAACAACAGTTTTTGCTAAAAGTCTTAAAGTCTTAAAGAAACCTACACCTGTTTGTTTTTGTTTTTGTTCCCCCCTGCCTATGGGAAGTTTAAAGATAAATTGCACTATATACATAGTATGCATATAGATACGTACTCAAATATTAAACAAAGAAACATTACCTTTCCTACCCACAAATGAGATTATTTTTAAAGTATTTTTTGACACTGAGAAGATTATGTCTACAAAGTATACAATTTTTCAGACTCCTCTCAATATGGGCCTAACTTAACCTCAGATATCAGTAAAAAGGAAATTAAATATTGTGAGATCTAGTGAACTAGAAGAAACATTTTGAAACCTAAGGGTCACCATCAGAAGAATAACAAGATCTCACTGAGTCAGTATTGGGTTATTCGAAGTGAAAATCCTAGTACCCAATTAAATATTTGCTCTTTATATTAAAATAACAATGAATGATACATTTTCTCAACCTTATATTTTATTTAATAAAATTGATAGCAATCTCTCCATAAGACTGTCAGTACCAGTTGAAGGGCTGCCTACATAGCTGCACCCCCCGGGTGGTAACTCACCAGCAGGGTGTCGGACCCCCCAACAATGCTCAGGCCCAGCCCAGTTCGCCCTTTGGAAATCTCAATTGTTGTCTCACAGCCAGGGATGACGGGGCAGGTTGCAGGATCAGAAGCAAAGATGGCTGGCGTTGATGACCTGCTGGTATCTGAACATAAGTTAAAAGTAAAACTGTGATTAAAAACCTATTAGAAGGCATATGCTTCTAACTTAACACACTTGTTGTCTTTAAGGGACAAAGCAAGAAAATGTGCCCAAGACTAGAAAAAGAGAGATTTCAAATGAACCTTAGTCTTTTTATTATCTAATATCTAAAATATTAAATAAATATGCTTAAATCATCATCGTTAATTTAGGATGGTAGGCAGGGAAAATAAAAGAAATTACCCATTCAATTATTGTCTCCACTATTCTGTACGCTTTTAATTACTTGAGATAGAAAGAATACGGTATAAAGGAAAAAGAACGGAGAATTGGACGGAACCTCTCATTTTACTTTGATCGTCTCTACATTTCACTGGAGTGAAATTACACTCCGCGTGAAATAAATCCTGTAAAACTCAAAGCTGAAATATGTGAAAGAGACCTAGAAGCACATTCAGGGTAGACCACAAGACACCAATACATCAATAATTTTGGTCATGGCGCCTTCTTTTGGGTGTTTTCACGTTTTGTTTTCCTTTTCTTTTTATCCTTTTCTTTTTATTCTTCTTACGTGAGTAATGCTAAGCATACGTGCACCATGACAGTTTTTCTCTTTTGGTCTCAGTTGATATTTCATAAATACAGATATTAAATCCTGGTGCATATGCTCAGAATTGACTAGATAATAATAGATTGTAAGAAAAAAAAAGGAGAAAGTAATTTCACACCTTGTTTTATGATAGTCTTCATATCTTATCATATCATATGTTTTATGATACAACAAAGAGCACACAGCAAATAGCATGTTTTGGGAAAGCTAGGACACGGGGTAGAGTAGCGTATGCTTTAGACAAGATGTTCTCTTTTTAGGAAATCTGAAACAGACTATTTTCTTGCTCCTGAAATGGTAGGAACAGGTGTAAGATATTTTCTTTTATGTTAAGTTTTCATTTAGCATTTCATATTTTTATAGACAATGCTATTTAGGGATCAACATAAAATGGAAAAATGAGAAAATTTCCATAAAATCTTTTTAACACTTCAGTGAATTATCCAGTTTTTCTAAATAAAGGATTCCTTTCATCAGAGATGTATTACTTCCAGACTTTTTTGTCCAACTGTATCATAAATGTTTTAAACTAGTGCTTCCTTAAAAACCTGTCAAAAGAACTGAATGCTTCAGTTTGGAAGCCAAAAGAGAATTTCACCCCAGTTGCAGAAAAAGCCAACATGTTTAAGTCATTTTTATTTTTTGGATGCCACAGAGCTTGAAAATTTATTGTTTTATTATATTATGTACCAGTCTAATTTTTACCCCCAAATAACTCAAAAGAATGATTTGCCTCCACATACTAGACTGGTAGTTTAATGATGCACTGAATTGTCAGCCACGGTCCACATACTTCCATTTCATCTACTTAGACAAGAGGTACTGTGACATTCAAGCCACCAAACACAGATCTGTGCTGCACTCTGTGGTAATGCCTCGCCTTTCTAAGAGTTTCTTTAAGGCACAAGCAGTGTTGATTCTGTTGTGACATGGGATCAATGTATATTCATTATACAATAAGAAAACCAAGGTTTGGAAAAGTTAAATAACCTTCCCAGTATTTAAAACATAAAAGGTACAAAATGATACTTCTAATGCATCAGTTTGATCCATAAAATCAGACATCGTCGTTAAAAGATTGCTGGGGCGGGACCAGCCTATGGCATGGGTTACATTGCTGGACTCCCACATAGTCAACCATGGTTTGAGCCCTGCACCCAGTGGCTTAAAACTCACACCAGGCATGTGTGCATGTGTACCCAAGATCCTGAGGGAGAATGGAAAAGAAGGAATTGCGGTGTGACCATCTTCCCTGTGGGGTGATTTCTTGTTTTCTGTATCTCTGTCTCTCTCTGTCTCTTTAGCGAACTCATGTGCCCTATAGCAAAAACCTCTCTTAAAAAAAAAAAAAAGATTTCTGGGAAGTAAAGAATATCATTTCTTTCTTTCAAAGATAAAGAAACTGAGGCTTTGAGTGGGTGGCATGGGTTTCTTAAGGCCCTATGGTGGTTAATGTCCAGTACACAGATCACCTGCCTTACAGTCCATACTCTTTCTTCAGGAATCCCCCCTCTCTGTACCATCCTCTCCCCAAATGGCTGACACAGTCCTTTAAACAGTGAGTCACGGGCAAGCAGCCTGCCGCTTAGCAGGGGTCCTCTGCTCAGCCTGGATGTGCCATCTGTGCAGAACTCTCCCCGTCCAGTCCTTACTTCGAATAGACTCCGGTTCTGGGGAGCTAGACTGTGGGAAAACTGCAGACTGGGAACTGCTCTTTTTTTCTCCATTCACTGCACCAGCTGCTGAAGGGACAGCCTGGGAATCTGGATTCTCAGCACGAATGGTAAGCTTCACTGTCGTCTTTGCTGTCTTCAGAAGGCTAATAAACTGGCAGAGTATTGGTGTGGAGGGAAAACAAAAGTCAAAGGCAAATCAGCGGACTTATACAAATACATACATCACATGATTGCTGGAATATAGTTCTATCCATGGTTGAGAGAAGAGATGAGACAAATTCTTTCCTTGTCAGGACTTGAAGGGGCAGGAAAGAAATGGTTCTAGTTTCTCTTTAGTTTCCTCAAATGCCTGACTGAGATCATGTTAATTTCTATGACTCTGGTTCTGACCAGATTCTTCCCATAGGTAAGTAGAGGTTATTGACATTTTACATTTCTAATTCATGTTGTCCCTTTTTCTGAATCTCTACAACCTTAGAATAAATATGGTACTTCACTCACTTGATTCTACAGAGAATCTGAAACAATTTACATAAAAATTTTTAATAAAATACAAAGACATATGTTAAAAGAAAGACTATGCAACAAAATTAAGGCAAATGGAAACGTAAAACATAAATATGTAGGTGAAAGGATCTAACTTGGGGGCCAGCAGCAGGTGGTGTGGTGGTTAAGACACTGGACTCCCATGTGGCTTATCACAGTTCGAGTCCCAGACCAAGTGACTTGAAACTCACATTGGGTGTATGTGGCTGCTTGCCCAAAATCTCAGGAGAAGAAAGGAAGAAGAAGGAACAGCAGGGCGGTCATCCCCCCCAGAGGGTAATTTCTTACTTCCCCTCTCACTGTCTTTCTCAGTCTGTTTAGTGAGCACACATGCTCTATGGCAAAAACTCAAAAAAAAAAAAGATTCAACTTAAATAATTTTAAAAAATGGCTTCTTGTTAGCCAGCATAGAAACAGAAACCATGGAAACATAGTCAGTAGTCAGTAACATGGTTCCGTGGTTCCCTCTCACTATAAGGGAGAAGAATTTGACATCTCAAGGTCAATATATGTAATGCTTCAATTGAGACTCGGCATTATAATTCCTTTTGAGGAAGAAGAAACTCAGGTACAAATATAAGTCCAAAGAAAGTTATAAATTTAATGGTTGAGTGTCAAAATCTAATTATAAATCAATAGTGGCTATTTATGGTAGCAAACACATTAAAAAAAATTCCTTTGGTCCTACCTAACAGTAAGTTAGTCATTGTTTAGGGATTTTAAGCTTTCCTAAGGGAAAATAAAACAATGCTTATCAAAAATGTCTAGTGAACATTGAATATACCTTGGAAAATAGAAATGGAAATTGAAGAACTTCTGAGTAATCTTTCCCTTAAGACTATGTCTCAAAGAGCTACACGACACTAATTCCCTGCCATCCCACTCATCACCCCCAACTCACACATGCACTTAAGTCATGACCAAAGCCTCGGATTTCACTACCATTTGCTTTACATGGAAAAGTACCTTTTCGACAGGATAACCAACAACAACTTCATCATCTATGGCCAATATCTGATCTCCAACTTTGAGTCGTCCATCCTAAATGGAAACAGAGAAGATTTTGAGTGATTTTCCAGGTGCAGTTCCCTCACTGGCTGCTGTATGACACTGAGTAAGGTAGAACTCACCTTAGCTGCTACCCCGTGCTCAGTTAGACTCTTTATGATGACTCCACTAAGTGTATCTTCTTCACTGATAGCAATGCCCAAACCCCCTTGATCCTAAGAAGGAAAAAACAAAAACCCTCAGAAGACTTGAAACAGATTAATTTTATTCAAATGGGAAGAGATGAAGCCATAATCTTTTGAACATCATCTTCTACCCAAGGACTAGAAAAGCAACTAAAACTATTCTAAAGTCGACTCTGAGAAATATCTTTTCTTCTTGCTTTCTCACTTTCCCTCTCTCTCACATACACACACTCTGTCCCTTTTTGGTCAAATTAAAATAAATAAAGTTAAATAAAATAATTCTTTAAAAAATTAGAACTGGCAGGTGGCATGGTGGATATGAGCACTGGGCTCCCACATGGCCGACCATGGTTCAAGTCCTGGACCTGGTGGCTTGCTTTCTCATTTTCTCTCTCTCTTTCTCTGGTCAAATTAAAATAAATAAAATAAAGTTAAATGAAATAATTCTTAAAAAAGAGACATCTTCTTTACTTAAGCAAATTTTCAAAATTTTCGGTAAGAATAAATTCTCATCTATCAAATATTTAAGAGTTTTTACTCCTCCCAGATGTCTGACATTTTAGTAACTTAGCAAAATATACAGGTAGCAAAAATGCATTCAACAGAATCATCAAAACATTCAACATTTGCACATTTGGTCTTCTGTAACTGGCTGGTTGAATAAATCATTCAAAACCAACAAAAGTAGCCTCCCTCTGCCTCCTCTCTGTCTGTCCTGTAACTTAAAAATAACAACCAAGTCTGGCCCCTTCATCCTTTTCTGCCATCCTTCTTTCTTTAGCAGACAGACTGCAATTACTGCTGCACGCTCTTTCCTTTCTGAGGCTGAATACCCAGAGTTATTTCTCCAGAGAATAGCATTTTGATTTGCTGCAGAATGAAAATGCCTCTGAGTCCAAAGACAAGCCAAGGCTAGAGAGCTACACCTACCTCTTCTGTATTTTCCACATTTTCTTTTATCAAAACCAAATGCTCAGTAATATCGGCTTTTATCTTTCTTTAATGCATACTTTAATCAAATTAAAGTATAATTTTGCACACATTTTCATTCTGACCATAGCTACCACCATCTTTCATTACAATTTTTATCCTGGGACAAATCACAAAAAGCAAAATAGGGGAAAGAGAATCTTGTCATGGTTTCTCTCTCTCCCTCTCTCTCTCTCTCTCTCTCACACACACACACACATACATACACACACACACACACACACACACACACACCAGAGCCAACCTTATCATCAGAGACACTCATGGTCATGGCTATGATATCAAAAAGATCATCAACACCCTGGCTTTTCTGAGGTGGATTATGAATCCCTGATGAGTCTCAAAACTGTCACTGTCCCTTCCTTTTTACCACCTCTCATTTTCTAGGCAATCAATCACATGTGGAAGCTGTAAAACTTTGGATATGCCACTCAACATCTCTGAATCCCAATTTTCTTATCTAAAAACTTTAAATTTCCTTGGGGCCAGTAGGCGGCATAGCGGTTAAGGCGCTGGACTGCCACATGGCCGACTGAGGTTTGAGTTCCAAAACCATTGGCTGGAATCTCACACTGGGTGCATGTACCATGCATGGCCATTCTTCCTAGAGGGTGAGTTTTCATTTTCCTTCTCACTGCCCCCATTTTCTCCCTTAGACCCAAGCTGAAATGTAGGATTGGGATCTGAACTGGTCGAATTAAGATAACTCTTGAGACTTTTTGCTTAAAATGCATGATCAGCTCCCCCTTCTCCCCCTACCAACTATGTGTAAAGGAAGAGCATATGGCCCCAACTGTGACTGGCAGCCATCTATGAAAATGACTAACCTAGGGATTAAGCAGATACTATGGATGGTTGTGCAGAGAGAAGGAAAAAACTAGTTCTCAGTCATGCTACTGAGTCAAAGGATCTGCTGCCCTTTAAGATTGCTGACCAGTGACCTGAGTCCATAAATCCTCTTCTTTGATTAAACCTAATGGAGCCAGCTTTTTTTGTTTTGTTTTGTTTTGTTTTGTTTTTGTTATTTTTTACAGAAGCAGTCCTAAAAGGAACAATAAGCTATTGGGTTTTTGGAAAAGTCATGATGTGTTTTTTGTTTTTCTATGTAAAAATGCATCAAGACTTTTCCAAAGACCCACTATATATCTTCATATATAAAATACCCGACATTATAACACTACAAAAATAAATAAGTATATATACATCTACAGACCATTTATTCATATCATAAAACCTTATCAGGTCATCCAATCAGGATGACACGAAGGGTAATGGGGTATGAATGTACAACATCTTAGCTAACTGCTCAACTTTCTGCTTTATTTCTGTCAGAGAATGAATTCTCAAATATTTTTATCTCTTTTGATTCAAATCAGTTTAACTTTAGTAGAAAATTATTATAAGAAATGTACAGAGGTTTCAGAAATGTAGACAGGGCCCAGTTGTAAGGTGAAGCAAATGAGACTTGGAGATAGAAGATTACTTGGTTTTAGTGCCACCATTTGTAGTTCTAGACACAGTTAAAAGTGGGCAGAAGGTGCCGGCAGGTGATGTGGTGGTTATGGTGCTAGACTGCCACATAACCAACTGGGATCAAGGCCCAGATTCGGGGCTTGAAAATCACACTGGGCACATATGTATGTATGTATGCTTTTCCAAAATCCCAGGAGAATGGAAGAGAAGGGATTGCAGTATGGCTATTCCACTTGGAGGGTGATTTTTCACTTTGCCTCTGTCTCTCTCCCATGAGGGCATGTACCCTATAGCATTAAAAAAAAAAAAAAGTAGGGTGAAAATATCAATCTCATAGGTTTGCTGAGAAGTAAGTGATATAATGAACAAATGTGACATTATCATTATGTTTTCAAATAATCATAATTTAAAAATATGGAATAGTACATTTTGTTTTCAAATAGTCATAATTTTTAAAAATACAGAATAGTATAAATGACAAAGGATTTCAGATAAGCCATGAGTGTTAAAAGGCTGGTTTATTCTCCCTTTTTTGCCTAATTCAGTTCTATTCCTGCAGCTGTCAGATCTTGTTAAGAGTGCACATGCTTGGTGTAAAGTGTCATTTTTAGTAAGGGCCTCCTCAAGGAATGTTTTCAAGGACTAATTCTTTGCAGCACTCAGAATCTCATTGTTAAAAATAGTAATGAAAACAATTATAACTTGCACTGTTGTTGTTTTATATAAATTATTTCTTTGGTATCTTATAATATTGAGTTGTCAGAAAAGTCATGACATATTTTTCTGTTTTTCTATGCAAAAATGCATCATGACTTTCTGACAACCTAATAGTATCTCTAATATGAAGGTATTATCTTCTCTATCATATGGATGAGCAAAGTGAGGCTCTGAGAACCTAAATGGCTTGCCCATTGTAGTGAAGTTGGGACTCCAATGCTGGCATTTAAAATATTTAAAACCATAGTTAGATGTTAGTTGTTTCTTTAGTTTAACTGATTTTTAAATCTTGAATAAATGAAAGCTTTCTGTGAGTAATTCATTGAGATTCCCCAAGGTCTTAGATTCTTCACAGCAACACATTAAGAAAGAGCAGTGCACATAACGGACATCAGGAGGCTAACAGCAGAGACAGGCTTTCCTAATGTAGGATGAAGAAACCTTGCTCTTTAGCTCATCCACACCCAGCAATGAGCATTTGCTATGGGCACTCCATTTATAGAAGAAAAAAATAAGGACCAATGGGATTAACTGATTTATCCTAAATCCCTGAGGATGTGAGAAGGGCTTCTGTCCAAACCCACTGCTACATGACATGCCAAAAAATCTAAATAGATGCGTTTGGCAATGAAAGTCCTTGAAAGGTTCCGAGTAACGTGTTAAAATGATGTGAACATCAGGGCCAGCAGATGGTGGAACAGTTATGCCTCTGGACTCTCACATGATCAACCTCGGTTCAAGTGCTAGACCTGGCGGCTTGAAAATTACACCAGGCACTTGTGTGTACATGCCCAAGATCCTGGGAAGAGAATAGAAGAGAAAGGATTGCAGTGTGACCATTGCCTCACAAGGGGCAGGGGTGAGTTCTCTCATCCCCTCTCAATATACCCATCTATTTCTTGCCAGTGAGCACACACACACAAAGGCAAAAAAGTCTGAAAAAAGAAAAAGAAATGATGTGACCATCTATTGAACACCTTAATCAAGTAGTCTAATGTAGAAAGAGCAAGCACGGAGAAAACTAGTGACAAGAAGCAGTCAGGTATCTCTTTTCCAGCATGTTCTTTCCTAATAATTATAATAACAGGTCGTCCTTTTTGAGTGCCAGGCACAGGATGCTATACTTATTGTAGTCAATTCTCACAATAAATATTGAATTCCCACCACAACTCTAGGAGGTAAGTACCATTAGCTTCTCCATTTGCAAGAGTGGAAACTCTGTACAGATTAATAAATGTGCCCAAGGTTATAGTCTCACAACTTGTAAGTGGCAAATACTGAGCTCTCACTCAAGTGGTCTGGCTTCATGTATGTGCTCTCAGTCACTCAGAATGTTGCTCCTTATTTACCTAACATGTTCATTTCACTCAGATTTTCTGGGCACTCATTATATCGTAGGAGGTAAAAAGTCTTAGGTAAATAAATGAGAATCAATGCCCTGAAAGAATATATGTTAAAAGTGATCTAATTTGAGCTTTTTTAAAAATAAGCATAAACTTAGATTGAAAAAGATTCATTATGAAGATTTCAAGATATATCTAAATATTTCATGATAAATTATAGAGAAATGATTGTGCTAACAAATATTATAAACTCTGACTATAGGATTTAGGACGGAAGGGAAACAAAACAAAGCCCTAAAAGGAAAAAAAAGAGGAAGATATTTTCTTTCTTAAATGGCAATTATATGAGAGATTCTCAAATTTAGGTATATGAACTTATTGAGAGAAAAGGTAAAAGTCTTAAATGACGTCTATTCTTTTCTTTCTGTCTGTAATAGAAATGGTCTATAATAAAGACTTACCTTACACTACAAGATAAGAACAATCCACTTGGTATAGGGTTATCTATTGTAGAAAATAAACCAAATAGGGACTAGCAGTTGGAGTAATGGCTATGTCGCTGGACTCCCATGTAGCAGCCAACCACGGTTCGAGTCCCAGACCTGGTGGCTTAAACTGACACCGGGCGCATATACGTGCGTGCCTGAGATCCTGAGAGGATAATGGAGAGAAGGGATTGTGGCATGATCATCCCCCCAGGGGGTTATTTCTCACTTTCTGTCTCTTTGTCTCTATGTCTTTCTGGTGAGCGCATGTGCCCTATAGCAAAATCCTCTCAAAAAAAAAAAAGAAAGAAAGAAAATAAACCAAATAAACAGTTACGGTAATTTTTTTTTCTCCTGACTATTCAAATGAGTCAGATCTTATGCCAGGAATTATGCTGATTATTTTATAAGAAATTTAATTGTGCACATTAAGATTAATCATTTAATCTTTACAATTGCTTAACACAAAGCTGTTACTATCATCTTCAATACAGAAGAAACTGAAGCAGACAGAGATCACATAATGTGCCAGCATCTACCTGATGAAGCGAGGATTCAACCCAAACAGGAGGACTCCAGAGCATGGACTCAGCACCACGCTGCATTGCCTCCTGGGTGGAGAGCAGTACGTGGACCAACCTCCCACTTCCTTCTCTCTGCAGTGTTTCCTGCAAATGGCCTTTCATCCTCTCATCCCACCTCCTTCTTTCCTCTTCTGCCTGAGCACCTAGCTGCTTTCTGCTTATATTCTCATTCATCCACTAGCCACCTGCTTCCCAGCAGAGCAACCAAAAACATTTATAGGTTTCTGGTCAGTACACCTTAACTTCTACCTAGTTGAGCTTTCAGTTGTAAGGTCAAAGACAGTAATACTATTTTTTAATTTTTTATATTTTTTTATTTCCCTGACAGCAGCACCTTGGTAAAAGAATCAAAAAGGGCTAAATTTAATACCTTGGAAGAATAATATAGGAAGAGAAAAGCTGGGCCCTATTAAGTATCAATTAGCACAGTAGTTCTCAAACTAATGAGCATTAGAATCATTAGGAAGACTATTAAACACAAACTTCTGGACCCACCCCTAGAGTTTCTCATTCAGCAGGTAGATCTGAGTGGGCCTGAGTCTGCATTTTTAACAAGGTCCCAGGTGATGCTGATGCTGCTGGGATGGAGACCATCCTTTTGAGAACCAGTGGATTGGAACACTGGTAAGAAGGTGCTCACATAATTTCATCCCAATTCAAAGCAGACTTACCTTGGGAAGCTCCAGATGTTGCACGTTTTTAAACGAACTGAGGTCTACAGCTGCACCAGACGTGGTAACATTTGGTTCTGCCTGACAGAGGGAAAGAAATGGTAAAAAAATCAACTTAATATTAGGTGTTTGTGTTTAATATAAGAGCCACTTAATCAAAATTATTTCATATGTTATACTTCATTATAACTATTTTAAAGTATTGTGGCATTTATGGACATAATATTTTCTTCAAAATATATGTCAAGTGCTACTGAAGAGCAATTGTTTTAGAGCACAGAGACCAAGGAGCTCTGAAAACCTCCTGGATTTACACTGTAATGAAATCTTACAGCAGCTCAGAGACCCAGTAGTGAGGCTCACTGGCCGAGCCCCAGCAGAGGTACCATCCACTACTCCTTACTGTGCTAGTTATCAAGTGACATCCACAACTATCACATTTTACCTGGAAATTGGTAAAAATAATCCTTTTCTTAAAAGGCATATATAACTAATATGAAAGTAAAATTTTCTCCTTTGTCACCTAGCCATCTTGAATAACCACCTGTCTCGGTTCAACATTAGAAGCAGTTACAATGAGACAATGGTCTGTACATTTACCTTATGTACAAATGAGCCCATGTTTAAATATTCACATGGGGAGAGCATTTCTGATTCTGTGCTTTCTGCCACCTACAATCACCATGCTCTTCTGATTTCAAGATTTTCACTCTTCATTGGCTCCTTTGTAGCCAAAGCTTTCTGAAATTCCAACAACAAATACTACCCAAAAACTCTCTTAATTTATTACCCTCTAGCCACTCCTCTCTCCTTAAGTTCTTATCTATCAGTTTGCTTTCTCAAAAATCACTAATAACTTCCCAAAGGCCAAGTCTAAAGAACTCTCTTTGAACATTTTCTAACTGGGTCTCTTTGCAGCCTGCAAGGCAGTGAAATACACCCTTCTTGAAATATGCTCTCCTCAGTTGATATGCAACATACCCCCCAGAACTTCATCCTTTCTGTCTTCTCTCCACTCACCTTCTGTTTTTGTTTTTTTTTTGAAGAATTTTTTTTTTTTTTTTTTTTTTTCTGTAGGGGGGGTGGGCCCACCCAA